>NW_026067896.1:3801138-3807385 GCF_014885135.2 Alexandromys fortis | reverse complement strand
CTCTCTCTCTCTCTCTCTCTCTCTCTCTCTCTCTCTCTCTCTCTCTCTCTCTCTCTCTCTCTGCTTCCTTGGCGTGTGCACGCGTTTTCTCTGTCTCTTCTTTTATCTCTCCTCTCCTTTTATCTCTTTTCTCTGTCTTTCTTTCTCCCCCTTCCTTAATAAATACTTATGGCTATTTCCTGTGTTTACGTGTCTGTTACCTGCCGCCACCGTGGGCCAAGGAAGCGTGCCCTCCTGTAGCCGCCCTCATGGCGGGCTCCCTCCGCCAGCCCGCCCGGGGACCGTTTGTAGCCTCTCTCTAATCGTTTTTTAAGAATAACAGTTTCTCCCTGGGCAGAGGCAGCTATCCTCTGTGTCTCTCCCAGAGAATCTCATGTGAGGTTTGTCGTGCAGTGTGACTTTGTGGATTTCTTGGCTCCCGACTGCTAACCCTAACCCTAACCTAACCTTTCCCCTCGGAGCTCCAGCACTTGCATAGGGAAAACTTTTCCCGCTAACATTTTCAGGAGGGAACAAGAGAAGGTCTCAGGAATGCAAGGGGCCATGGGGAAGGGAGGCTGGAGCATGGCAGGGTGTCACACACAGGGTCCTGCCTGGACTGGTAAATGTCTCCAGAGAGTTGGCAGCACACTCCATGGGGCACCTTTGGAAAGATCAACACGAATGGACGATGCACTCAGAGGCTAGACCCTGTCCCCAGCTTGTGAACAGGGAAGGACTGCAAGCAGGGCGGTAAGCACGTCAACACCTCAGGCTCTAGAACACTAAGGGCCACGCCTCTAGGTGTGTCTGTGAGGGCACTCCTCTAGCTCAGGTTCAGAGAGGTGGGAGGACTCACCCGGCACCTTCCTCAGGCTGGCTGGTGTCCTGACTGAATGAAATGAGCGAGCCCAGTACCAGAATGCATGGCTCTGCTTCCTGAACACAGATGCAAGGTGACCAGCTGCCTCTGCTATCTGCATCTGTGTTCTCCGGCAGTGAGAAAGCCCTTTCTTTCGTAGGGCTCAGCATGACAAGCTCGATAGAAACCTAAGTTTCAGATTACCTGGCTCCAGGAGAGACCACAAACTGAGACCACCCAGGAGCAGACCATCCAAAGGGAGTATACCTGATATTCCAACCATTATAGAGAGGATCACCTGATGTCCCTTAGCACAGCACACAGCCATCCCCTTTCACCAAGGGACCCCTAGACAAGTGTCAGTCATTCAGGGGTCCTGAACCTTAGAAATCCCTCATGCCAACCTCTGCTATGATAAAAACCCCACACCAACTGTGCTCAGGGATCTGATCGTGCCAAAGCGTTGGACACATAGAGTCCAAGTTCAAACTTGAATAAAGATTCGTTGGTTTTATATATAGGACTTGGTCTCCATGGTAGTCTTCTGGGGATTCCTGAGATCTGGGTGTAGCGTTCTCTTTGTTTTGTTTTGCTTTGTTTTGATTTGAGACAGGGTTTCTCTTTGTAGTCCTGGATGACCTAGAACTCTCTGTGGAGACCAGGCTGGCCTTGAACTCAGAGAGCTGCAAGCCTCTACCTCCTAAAAGCTGGGATTAAAGGTGTGTACACTACATCAGGCCTCTTTCTGTTCTTGACTGTAGAGGTGACTACTGGCTTCAAGTTCCTGCCACAGTGAATTCCTCAAATTGTTGTGGGAAGACTACTTGTTCATTCTGGCCACTGGGCAGCTCAGACCCGAAAAAAAATCACACAGAAACCATATTATTTAAATCACTGCTTGGCCCATTAGCTCTACCTTCTTATTTGCTAACTCTTACATCTTAATTTAACCCATCTCCATTAATCTGTGCATCACCATGAGGTCGTGACCTACCAGCAAAGTTTCAGTGCATCTGTTTCCAAAGCGGCAGCTCCATGGCTTCTCCCTGTCTCCACCCTTCTTTCTCCCAGCATTCAGTTTAGTTTTCCCTGCCTAGCTAAGTTCTGCCCTGATAGGTCCAAAGCAGTTCCTTTATTCATTAATGGTATTTATAGCATACAGAGGGGACTCCCACATCACTCAAATGATGAACTATAACCTGGAACTGTGAGCCTGGTAAACTCTTTCTCCCCGAAGTTACTTATATCAGTGTTTTATCATAGCCACGGTAGAAATAAACTAAGATAAAAATCATTTTGACAGTCCACCAAGGCCTACTCTACTCTCTGCATTTAACCCCTTGGGTTTCCATTTAATCAAAGGGGAAAAGATAATGCGCAGAGAAAGAAGAAACGAAGGATGGATACCTGTGTACACTGAGGTTATGAAATCCTGCTGGGAATGATGGAACATGCCTTTAATCGCAGAACTAGGGAGGTAGGGACAGGTGGATCTCTGTGAGTATGAGGTCACCATGGTCTACATACAGTTCCAGGAGGCTCAGGGCTATATAATAGAGAGACCCTGTCTAAAAATGGGGTGGGGGGTTGTTGGGAGATATTCAATCACACCATGAACCCTGAGTTTGCATTTACATTGATTAAATACAATTAACCTTGGGTCAGGAGGCTGAGTTAGCAACTAGTTGACAGAAAGTAATTCTAAAGTATTAGAGGACATCCGGGAGAGCTAGAGAGACACAGGAAGTAGTAGGGAGGGATTTGGAGGGGCAGCAGCACAGGTCTTTTGGGAGATGCCAGCAAGGAGAGAAGGTTATCTAGTTGCTACTCAGCCTCTTTGAGCTAGCAGGTTTTCACCCCAGCCTTTGGGTCTCAAGTCTTATTTATAAATAGAATGATAGAGGTTTAGTTAAAGCTGCCTTTAGTGACAGCAACAGAGCCAGTGCCTGAGGGAAAAGAATTCCCCCCAGGCTGCAGCCTGAGTGACCAAGCTGCTGCTAGAGAAGCAACCCGCTAACTCCAGAGTCACAATTGCTGACTGAGACAGCAATAGATTAAGTGTATCTGCTATGCTGGAATTAAAATAGGGGGGTTGAATTACTGAATTTTTTTTACACTTGGAAACTTGAGAACTTGAATTTAGTCAAAGGGGGGCACTGGAGCCCTGTAAGACTCCCCTCAGTATCTGGTGGTGATGTAATTCATGATGGCTGGCATCTGTGTGCTCCAGGTTCACAGGCGAATATATAAAATCTATTTTCTAGTCTGTGGGAACATCACCAATTAAAGCACATGGCGCTATTTGTGAACCTGTCAGTCTTGCTGTGAGGCAGTTCATTTCCTGTCCGTGACCCTTGTCACCCACTTCTGATCATAACGCATAACGTTAGCATATCTGCTCTTATCATTTCCCAGCTAATTGTAAATACAATGTGCCCATTCTGGTATTTCCCGGAACCAGGAAAATCCTCAGCGGCTCTAGCCACAGTAATGAGTGTATAAAACATCTGTTGAATAAATTAATCACCCAAGTGTTCTGTGACAGACTTTTCCTGGGGATATGTGACATACATATCTATCCATCCCAAATAGGGAGCTCACAACAGAGCAAAGTACAGATATCACTGAAGTCCAACTTGGTGAGCCAACGAGTTTTATTGGGGTTACTTACAGGAGTACGGGAGACGGGGTTACTTACATGAGCAGAAATGACTCAAAGTTAGCTACATCACAAAGCCTATCCCTGCAAGGGTGACAGCTCACAGAAGCTGGGAACCTGACGCACACGGCACAGCTTGCAGGCAGGCCAACCAGTCGCAAAATGTCCTTTCCAAGTGATTTAGTTGGTCTAAATCTCTTCTAGGAAGCTCAGCTGGTTTTTTGCTTCTTCCAGACAGCTGGTCTGATCTCAGAGTCTTCTTTGTAGCTTGGTTTATCTGAGGGGGACACCCCCAGGATTGTTGTTTACTCTTGAGAGGGAGGAGCCTGGGGAATCTGGTCAGTTTCAGGGACTTCCAGGAGCTGTTTTGAGTTGGTAACCTGTTTTAAAGCCTTCCCAGAAGGATACTGTTATACCCAAATCCACAGTGTCGGCAAAAGCCAACAAAGAAACCGAGTCCCATATGTAAAAGCAAAGAGCCTTTATTTTAATCAAGTTTGCAAACTCGGTCTCTGCCCATGTCCAACGTATTGGAATAACCAGAGAGCCCCAAGCTCAATTAGAATAGGGACTTATAGTAGCAAAGGTGGGGGTGAGGGGGCATCTGAGGTTTTAAGACCCCTGACTGGCTGACATTTGTCTAGGGGTGTCCTGGTGAATGTGCACTGGCAGGTGATCCTATCTACAGCGCTTGGAATGCCAGGCATTTCCTCTGAATGGTCTGTTCTTGGGTGGGGGTTGGGTTATCTCAGGTACTGGGTCTCAGATACAATGTCTCAATCTTTAGGAAACTGATACACAATACCAAGGTAAACAGTATGGCGATAACATGACTGAGAATTTTAAATGCTAAGATAATTAGCATTAACAATATCACCCATAGGATCTGTTGAAAATTAAATAAACTGATACAGAAGATGTAATGTTACATGTTTTTATTATTATACAGATATTACACATGTCTAGCCTTTCTGGGGTAAACATAAGGTTTGGAATCAGAAGATCCCTCTGACAGCTGGTGTGCTGTGCCCTTGAGAAGTTTCTCATTCACTCTGATATTGTTTCTTATCTGTAAAATTGTTTATCTGTAAAATGGAGGTATTGATATTGTTATTTTTCTTACATGTATGGCTGTGGGAATGTTACAAAATGTCTAGCAGGTTTGTTGATTGATGTTTGTCTTTCTTTCTTTCTTTCTTTCTTTCTTTCTTTCTTTCTTTCTTTCTCTTTCTTTCTTCTTGAGACAGGATCTCAAGTAACCCTTGCTGACCTCAAACATGTCATGCTGCCAAGGATGGCCTTGCACTCCTGTTCCTCTTGCCTCTACCTCTTGAGAATTGGGACTGTAGGCATGTGCCAACACACCTGGCTTAAAATCTCTGATGTGAAGTACAATTAAGGTGCTGATTTTTTTTTTTTTTATTATTTGGGTGATTGGCATAGAACAATCAATGGTCATACCATTCACAGAGTACATCCATTATTCCAGGAGTGATGATAACATGTTTTAAAATATGCACCTTTCGGAAGGGCATCAATGCGGCCAGGTTATACAGTTCTTGAAGCTATAACCCATACAAAAGTGCCAGGCTGGAACAGTCTAACCACAGAGGCCAGCAGAATAAATCTGTGGGAAACTGTATTGTAAATACCTGGAAACCACTTGCAGACAACTCTTCCCATGATTCCTAATGGGTAGTAAGCCCAGGAAATTTGCATTCTCTGGCAGATTTCATAGCAACTATGCAGGACTGGGAACTGAGAGCTAGCTTGAAGGCCCAATTGTTGTGTTTTCTGATTGTGTGGTCCCAGACAAGTCATTTATCATTGCTTAGCTGGAAAAGAGGACCGACCAGTCATTCTGCAGGATGCTTAGGAGACAGAAACAAGTTTGTATATGTAATGTCGTTGTGCAGACTGCAGAGTACTGGACAAACGCATGTGTTAGCTTTCTTCCCAGACACTGAGGGAGATGTTAGCTCTTCCCGAGTAAACAGTAAAAGCAGAGAGAGAGGGAGAGCGCACACATTTACCTGGCATCCATGAACTAGAATAACTAGTCTCTAGGTCATACAGGCATGGCTAGGCTGGGCGCAACCTACAACCCTCAAGGCCATGTCTGTGTCTGAAAAAACAGAGCTATGAGGTGTAATAATTTAAATACAGTGGCACAGTTCCCCAAAGGGTGGCAGCGGGCCACGAGGGGCAGCCGCTCCCATCACTCGAAGCCTCTGTGGGTCCCAGGTGGGTGGGAGGTGGCTAGTGAGAGACCTTGGTGGGTCGGTGGGGCAGCTGGTCCCACAAGGTACCACAGCAGGTGAGAGATGATAGACAATCATATAGAGAAAGTGGGTATAGTTTATTTAGTGGGTTATGAAAGATAAGGGAAGGGGGAGAGAGAGAAAAAGAGAAAGAAACAGGGAGAGAGAGAGGAGAAGGGGGATAAAAGAAGAGGCAGCAGCCACCTCTTCCAAAGAGAGACAGAGAAAGAGAGGGAGAGAGAGAGAGAGCAAAGTTACCTCTTCAGGAGAGAGAAAAAAAAAATCTGGAAAACCACCAGGGCCAGGGCAGATGCAGCGGCAGGTGGATCTCTGTGTGCCTGGGCCTAACAGCCTGGCCTACAGAGTGAGTTCCAGGCCAGCCGAGACACATGGGAAGACCCTATATCAGAACAAACAAAGAGCACACTGGGCAGTGGTGCATGCCTTTAACTCTTTTTTTTTTTTTTTTTTTTTTTTTTTTTTTTT
>NW_026067896.1:3797188-3800024 GCF_014885135.2 Alexandromys fortis | reverse complement strand
AAAACAAAACAAAACAAAAAACATATGGCACAAAAATTGCTGTGAAACAATCCTGTGTACACCGGGAAGATTTGTTGCTGTAATTGGTTTAATAAAGAAGCTAGCTGAATAGTCAGTAGCTGAACAGGATAAAGTTAGGTGCTGAAGCAAAATTGAGGATGCTGGGAAGGAGAAGGGTGGAGTTGGGAGTCCCCAGCCAGACACAGAGGGAGTAGGAGATGAATGTGCCATGCGCATAAAGGTACTGCCAGGTGGCAGTGTAAATAAGGAATGTGGGTTAACTTAAAATGTAAGTGCTAGTTAGTTAAAAGCCGGAGCTATTGGCTGAGCTTTTTGAATTAATATTAAGCCTCTGAGTGATTATTTGAGAGTGGTTGCAGGACAGGAAAGCTCTGCCTACACAAGAATAGGTTCATTGAGAAATAAACACAAATAAACATAAAACTCAAGTAAGCTAATATAACCTTGCTTTGCCTTGGAGTGCCTGTTCTGCCATAATTAAGAGTCTCTGTCTTGCTATCACCTGATGCCTTTATCTTCCCCTGTAGCCACACCTTTTGGGGGTGGAGAGACGGCTCTGGGTAAGAGCACTTGCTGTTCCTGTTGAGAACCTCACTCTGGTTCTCAGTACCATGTCAGTGGTTCACAAATGCTCTTCTCTGGCTCTACAAGACCCTGTCTCAAAACAAAATTTATTTGTGGAACTTGTGGCATTCATAAACAATTGATTTTTTATTATTCTAACTTAAAATTTTTAATTAATTTTTTTTTCTAGATAGGGTTTCTTTCTGTAGCTTTGGAGCTTGCTCTGGCACCCTGTAGACCGAGCTGGCCTTGAACTCACAGGGATCTGTCTACCTCTGCCTCCCAAGCACTGGGATTAAGGGTGTGTGCCACCACCATCTGGGTTAACCAAATTTATTTAATGTTTGTGTTTGTGTAGTCAGTTCTTTCCACCATTTGGGTTCTGGGATCGAACTCAGGTCATCAGATTTGGCAGTGAGGGTCTAAACACACTGAACCATCTTGCTGACCCTTAGCTCTAATGTTTGTACATTGTTAAACTCTAAAGCCATTTCTGACAACTCTGAGGCCAATTTTGAGGCATCTCAGCAGTAGTGCTCCCCCTCCCCCCTGGAAACCAAGGACCTAACAGCTACACGTGCATGTACTGAGATGTTGGGAACTTTCCATCTCCCTGAATAGGGGCAAGATAACCCTTAGGTGTTGACTCAGTTACTGATGTTTTGACTCAATCCCTGGGAAAGGGCAAAGTGACCCTCAGATGTTCCCTCTTACCTCATCTGATCTGGCAACCGCTCTCCAGCCAATTATTGCTAATAGCCCTTTTGAATAAGCCAAATCATAATAGTTAAGGAACAACCCCCAGACACTCCCCTTCCTTTTGTGGCTTTTTCCTTTAAAAATAGCCTGTACCAGCTATTTGGGGGTTTTCTGGCCTCTTTAATGTTGAAAGACCCTGCCATGACAGAATTAATAAAATCCTCATGATTTTACATCAGCTGTGGTGTGAGAGGGGGACTCTTGGGGCGACTCCTCCTCGGTGACTGGACTCTAGGGTCCAACAACATTAAATTATTTTAGACAGGCATGATGATACCTGGGAAGCTAAGGCAGAAAGATCGGCAGTAAACTCCACGTCAGTGTGGGCTCTGCAGTGAGACCACCTCTTCGGATCTTTGTTGGTGTTCTCTTTCCTTTGGTGTTGCCCTGACAGAAACAGTTTAAAGGAGGACTTACTTCTTCTGTCTCACTGTCCCAGCATGCCCAGCCTATAGCTGCTCAGTTTCACGTATCAGAGCAGAACATTGTGGCAGTGCAAGTCTTTGGCAGAGGACGACTCTGTACATGGTGGTGGACAGGAAATAGTCCGGATGGTGTACTGCCAAATATCTGTCCTTCAGTTAGGAAATAACTGTTCCTTCAGTTAGGCCCCACCTCCCAAAGTTTTCAGAAACTTTCAAAATAGCGCCACTACTGGAGACCAAGTAGGCAAAACATAATTTTAAGGGGCATTTCAGACTCCTCTCCAGTGTGCCAATATTTCCAACCAGTCCCATAAGCTAGGTGTCTCAGGTTAGCAGACTTGCATGGTTTCAGGTAACTGTTGCTGTTTTGGTTTGGTCTTGTGAGGCAGGCCTTATAATCCAGCCTAGCTTAAAATTTAAGAGGTTAAGAGCACTGACTGTTCTTCCAGAGGATCAAAGTTTAGTTCCCAGCACCCACATGGCAACTCACAACTGTAACTCCTGTTCCAGGGAATACAACGCTTCATATAGATATACCCGCAGGCAAAAACAAAAACACCGATGCACATGAAATAAAAATAAATTAAAAAAAAAAACTTGGGAAGAAACCTGTGTAGGGTAGAATGCCCTCAGAGTCATGGCGTCCCTGTCAGTCTCCCTATTGTTGGGACTACAGCCCGGCCACCTCTCAGTTAGACACAGTTTTGAACAAGTTATCTTTTTCAGCTCTTTTCTATTTGCATTTAGTCAGGCTCTTCAGGGTGGCCTGGGCAAGGCTGATCTTGAGGGACGGGCCTTGCAGATGTGCCTTGGACACAGAATCCATAGGGGCCGTAGGGTGAGGGTGTACCTGTGTGTTTTTAAAGAAAGGCCAGAGCTTAGTAGTTAAGCCTGATCCATGGAAATATGGATGTCCTTATTTTTTTTTTAATTTATTTAAGATTTCTGTCTCTTCCCCACCTCCGCCTCCCCTTTCCCTCCTCCTCCCCCAATCAAGTCTCCCTCCCTCATCAGCCCAAAGAGCAATCAGGGTTCCCTGCCCTGTGGGAAGTCCAAGGACCACCCAC
>NW_026067896.1:3678762-3794119 GCF_014885135.2 Alexandromys fortis | reverse complement strand
CACTGAAGCAACCTATTTTGGATGTTTCATGGAAATGGAAACACATACTTTATAATTTCTGTGGCTGGCTTTTCTCACTTAGTATAATCCATAGTCTCATATTCATTTACATTCATTCTCTCTCTGTTTCCTGAGACAGGTCTCTTTGCAGACCAGCTTGGCCTCAAATTGCAGTGAGCCTCCTGCCTCAGCATCTTGATAGAGACAGGAGACAGACAAACCCCTAAATGAGTCAGACATAGACAAAGAACCTCCAGATGAGAAAGCTTCTTGGCTACTATGACATGGGTGCACAACTCAAAACAATCCCTGACAGACCTCCAAAACCAGACTTGTTCCCTGGACAATGCACAGCAAGTTAGGTCTTCATACTTAGAAAGTTTTCTCTAACTGGTCCCCACTTTTCCTCCCAATTTACAAGCCAACTGAAATTACCTTCTTTGCTTTCAGTTCAGAACAGCGATTCCCTTCTTACACCCCACCCCATGACTACCAAGAGTTTCTTTTGCTTTCATTAAATAAATCCCCTATCTTTTGTTCACTCCTAATTGTCTATGTAGCTCAATCTTCTTGACCTGGAAACAAGAAGCAGACAGGAAAGGAAAATTTCCAACAGTTACAGTTGTGAGCCACCACGCCCAGCTTCAATGTGACGTGATACTGTCAATATTTATTCACGTTAAAGCTGGGAAGTTGGCACCTGTCTGAAATGCCAGCACTTGGGAGACCAAAGCAAGAGGATCACAAGTTTAGAGCATTCATCCTTTTTATCTGTTGAATATTATGCTATTGTTACCTATACCACATTTATTCACTCATCAGCTGATGGCTATATCTCATCAGATTTTTTGTTTTGTTTTGTGTTTTTGAGACAGGATTTCTGTAGTCCTTGCTGTCCCAGAACTCATTCTGTAGACCAGGTTGTTCTTGAACTCAGGGACCAACCTGCCTCTGCTAGGATCAAAGGAGTACACCACCACACAGAGATTTTTTTTTTTTTTTTTTTTTTTTTTGGTTTTTCGAGACAAGGTTTCTCTGTAGCTTTGGAGCCTGTCCCGGAACTAGCTCTTGTAGACCAGGCTGGCCTCGAACTCCCAGAGATCCGCCTGCCTCTGGAGTGCTGGGATTAAAGGTGTGCCACCACCGCCCTGCAGTCTATCAGTATTTCTACATTGCTTAAAAATTCAAAGTCTCCAGCAGATCTTTTTGAGTTCAAGGCCAGCCTGGTCTACAGGAGCTGGTGTCAGGACAGGCTCTAAAAGCTACACTGAGAAACCCTGTCTCGAAAAACAAAAACAAAACAAAACAAAATTCAAAGTCTCTTCTGAGATTCAGGACAATCTCTTAAATAAAATCCTCTGTAAAATCAGAACCTTAAAAAGCAGATCACATACTTCCAACATACAATGGCACAGGACATACATCACCATTCTAAAAGGAAGGAGAGGGAGCACACTGAGGAAATGCTGGACCAAAGCAGGACCAAAAACCAGTAGGCAAACTCTAGCCTCTGCATCTCCATGTCTGATTCCTGCAGGCCTCCAACCCTTTCAGCTCTGTTGACTGCAGCACACGTCTGTCTCCTGGGCTGCTTCCACTCCCTTGGCAGCTCTCCTCGACAGGTATCCCATGACATCTTGGGGTCTCCAAGGCAATCCAGGCTCCACCTTCACAGCTTCATGCAGTCTGAGTAAGAATGGTCCTCACAGGCTCATGTATTTGAAAGTTTAGTTACCAAGGAGTGGAACTCTTTGAAATGGCCTCCAGGACTCCATGCAGGAACGCCCCAGATACACACCTGGCCACAGAGGGAGACTCCACAACCCCTTTCTTGAATTCTTGACTCTAAATCCAGAAGCACGTGGCCGAAGCTGCCAAGTTCTGCAGCTTGAACTTGTCCCCTTCCTTCAGTCCCGTTTGCCTCAGTTTCTGCTGCTGGTTTCCTTCACTGCCTAAAAGGTCCTTTAAGTCCTTTGCACAAGTTGGAAACTGACTTGGGTGGGGTCTCGCCCTGAGGTCACTGCTCCCTACATCCCTTTAGCGCCAGGTTTCTTTAAACTTTATCTCCTTGAGCACTGGACTTAGCTCCATTACACTTCCTTTTCTCCTCAAACTGTGCACTTTGTATTTCTCTCTTTTTTTTAAATATTTATTTATTTATTATATATACAATATACTGTCTGTGTGTATGCCTGCAGGCCAGAAGAGGGCACCAGACCTCTCTACAGATGGTTGTGAGCCACCATGTGGTTGCTGGGAACTAAACTCAGGACCTTTGGAAGAGCAGGCAATGCTCTTAACCTCTGAGCCATCTCTCCAGCCCCTTTGTATTTCTCTTGATCCTTTTCCCTATCATTATAGACATTCTTACGAGTGGTTACTAATAACCTCGCGGCACAGTCCATGTTAGGCTGTCTTGAAATCTCTGATGACGTCATTGACACAAAAAACTCTTTAATTTAGCCTCATGCATATTTTTAGGACAAGAGCAAAAAGCAGCCGTATTCTTCCCCCAAATATCATCTAGCATGGTCTCTAGGACTTACTAATGTTCCTCCCCTGCACACCTTCTCGAGCTGAGCGCCCACACTTCAGCTAGCCCTCTGCACGTCTTCCAGCACCAGGACCAAGGTAACGCTTATAAAAGAAAGCGTTTCATTGGGATAGTTTAGTTATAGAGGTTTAGTTCATTATCACCATGGCAGAGTATGCAGCATGCGTACAGACGTGGTGCTGGAGAAGAAGCTGAGAGTTCAGTATCCTGACGCACAGGGGGCAGCAGTAGCAGAGAAACAGGAGAGGGAGAAAATGGTACTAATAGGATCTTCTGAAACTGCAAAGCCCACTCCCACTGACACACTTCCTTTAATAAAGCCTCTCAAAGAGTTCTACTTCCTGGTGACTAAGCATCAAATACAGGCGCATATGGGGACCATTCTTACTCAAATCACTATTTCTTCATGTGATATATGATCACAACCCCGTGTCTTTACTTGTCCCCTTCCCAGATGAGATGTGTCCTCTGGGGTTTGTATAGTTTTGCAGGAGGAGACAGAATTTCAGGTCTTAGGTACAGAAAACCAGGAGTGGATAAATCCATCTAGTAATGAAAAGTTGGAGAAGGGCAGGTTTGGAAGAAATGTGGCAAAGCGGGGGTGGGGGTGAGGGTGGGGGAGGGTGTGAGCCCTCTCCAGGAGTAAATTTGAAACCCCTCACACTTGTATTTGCTCAGAGCATCATTGAAAGTTCTGCTTGCAGGACTTTTCGGAGTCTCCTGGCTGGAACCAGTTCCCCTTTTAACAGCACTTTCCCTGCATTTTCATGCCCATCTTTTTGGGCTGGGTTTATACACGCCATTCCTTCTAACGTATTAACTACCAGATGGCAGCTGCAATACAGTGTGAACGATGGAATCGTGAGAACAATGGAGTCGGGACCACTGGGTTTTGGTCTGAGCCTCAGCATTTACCCAAGAAGTTTGGGATCTGGGGTCCTCACATATGCCACAAGGACAGTCTACCTCACGGTGTGATCTGCATGTTATGAGACATCACGTATGAAGTAGTGCATAGTGAGGACATGACACATTAAAACCTTTCATTGCGTCTGCGAACAGCTGTGTGATTGACACATCTTTCTGCTTGACATACGGTATTCATAAACCAAATTCTGCTTTGTCTGGCTCTAGAACCAGCAGTGTCCATCGCATTAACTGGAGAAAAAAATAAATGTAGAAGTTACGGATTACTGGTCATAGGTGGCTTAGGCAGCGTCAGTGCCCTTCAAACCATTGAGACAGGGTTTTACTGTGTAGTTCTAGCTGGTCTACAACTCCCGAGGTTTGCCTGCCTGTCATCACCGCCCCGGGCTAGACCACGCTGGAGCTGATGATCTAAAGTGTTACTGATCTGTCTCACAGAGTACCCCGTCAATCTTGACTTATAATTCTTCACGGCATGCTCAAAAGAACTTCCTAATCTAAAAAGCACGAAGAGAGGAAAACTGCTCTGCTGTGCCACCATGAAGAACGTTGTTTACCCAACAACTGTTAGACTAGAAAAGAGGCTTCAAGTTTTCAGTTTTTCCCTCAAAAAGGGCAGTCGCTATTTTCAAAGGAATACAGAAAACTTTTTTTTTTTTGGTTTTTCGAGACAGGGTTTCTCTGTGGTTTTGGAGCCTGTCCTGGAACTAGCTCTTGTAGACCAGGCTGGTCTCGAACTCACAGAGATCCGCCTGCCTCTGCCTCCCAAGTGCTGGGATGGGCGGCTGTTCTGATTCCATGGGAAAACAACAACAAACCAATGGAGAGATTCCAGAGGTTGAAGTTCCGATACCTCCATATCCTAAGAACGCTCTTCCTACAACAGGTGCGTATCTATCATCTTTCATTAAAGTACACTAGCGAAAAAAGAAGAAATCACGAATAACAGGAAATTGGTGGAAATTTCCACACTCTGTGCAGCTGCCCGATGGTAGTGGTGATGGTGAAACAGGGTTTAGCGTACAGCGACAGAAAGACAAAGTCACCTCCAGGACCCCGCTCTCCAGTCTTGATACGGCCCTTACGTAACAGCCCGCCGCACGAGGCCGCGTATCTCTGCTTCCCGAGGCTCCCTGTCTCGTCCAGAGGACGGGAACCACCGGCAGACCATCCGGGTCCGCGAGACCCGTGACGGATCCGAGGCCGAAATGCCGCCCCGGAGCTCGTGCCCTCCCGCCCCGGTGTCCGGAACGAGCACGTGCTCCCCCGAACGCACCGCCCCGCCCCGCCCCCCGAGGCGGGGGGGGGGAGGGCCGGGCTCGCGGCCCAGCGCGCCAATAGGCGAGCGCCTTACAGCGCCGTGGCCCGGCGACGTTAAGCCGTCCAATCGCCGCGGCCCGGCCGCCCGTTTCCCGGAGCCCCGCCCCGCGCGCCGGACCCCGCCTCCGATGCCCCGCCCTCCGCCCCTCCCCCCCGCCGGTCGGCGCCCAAGCCTGCGAGACGGAGAAACTGGGGCAGAAGTGAAGATGGCGGCGGCGGCGCTGGCGGCGGCGGTTCGTCGCCAGTGACGCGCGCTGCGGGCTGCTCAACCTCCCCGCTCGCCGCGTCTGCTCCGGCACCCCCCGGTCCACCCGCCGCGCTCCGGGCCTCCTTCGCCCGCGTCCGCCGTGGCCGGCCGAGCGGGCGGCGCGTTGATCCGCCCTCCTGCCCGCCGCCGCCGCCGCCGCCGCCGCCAAGCCGGATCGCCGAGCCGGGGACACACGCTCGGCGGGGAGGCGGCGGGCCCTGCGCGCTCGCGGCCCTCCGTTTGGGGACCCGGAGGAGGAGGAAGAGGAGGCGGTGGCGGCGGCCGTGGGCTCCCCGGACGGGAAGGGGCTCGGGGGGCCGGGCGAAAGCGGCTCGTCCCCGGGAGCGGTGCGCGCAGGCGGCACCATGACGTCCATCCATTTCGTGGTTCACCCGCTGCCGGGCACCGAGGACCAGCTCAATGACAGGTACTGGGGCGGCGGCGGGGGAGGGGTGCCTCCCTCCCTTCCTCCCCTCCCCTCCCCCCACGGCCGCGCCGGCGCCCCTACCGCCCCCTGTAGGCCCCGGGAGCGGTGCGAGCCAAACTTGGGAGCCCCGGGCCGCGGGGGCGGGGGCCGGCTGCGGTGTGGACGCGGCTGCGGTGTAGACGGCCTAGTGCGCACGCAGTTCCCCCCACCCCCAGCCCCGTTTTCCCCGCCTCTCCCGCGAGGAGCCTCGTTGAACCCGGCGGACGCCCGGGCCCAGGCCCGAGGAGGAATCCATATTAGTCAAAGTTGAATTGAGACAGACAATGCGGATGGGGGATGGTGGAGGTGGAGAAAGAGAGGGAAGGAGAAGGAGCGGCGGGTTCGGGGGGCTCCCGCGAGCCTCGTCCAGGGGCTGGGCATCCTCCCCCCCCGACGGGGAAGCGGGGAGGGGCGATTCCCGGCAGACCGTGGGTTGGGAGGGATAGGAGGGAGAGAGCGCCATGATTATTGTTTTTATTATTAGATTGGAGCCCCTGCAGTGAGGTTGCCTGCCCCGGGAGGGGCGGTGAAGTCAGGCTTGGGGTAGGGAAGTGGATTGAATTCCCTTTGCCCTCCTTCCTTGGAAATAGTACTGCCAAATTCTGGCACCCGGGCCCCTGTGGTGAGAGCCTTTTTTGTTTCCTTTTTTTTTTTTTTTAAATTCTAATGATAGTGTTTTCTCGAGTTGTAATTTGACAGCTGAAAACTGCGCACAGTGTCAAAGGAAAACTCTCGGTGTTGCAGTTCGCATTAACGCGCTGTGAATTGGTTGGGTTCGCTTCCAGCAGAGGAGGAATTTTGATTTAAAAATTAAAAATGAAATCTCATAAGGCCGTTTTGATTTGGATTTTCTCCCTTGGCTCCGTCACTGTGCCTTGCCAGTTTAGGCTTGAGTTGCTTGGCCGCATGCTCTCTGGGACCTAAGATAAAACAAGAAAAGTTGCTGCACTGTTGCAAGACAGACTCGGAGGTTGAGGGAGGCCTCCATTAAAGCGTGTCTTGGGACCTGGAACTTAGATCTCATGATGGGCCAAGTGTTTACAGGTCAGAAAGTGGGGGCGTTTTAAGCTCCCTTCTCCCCGAATGCAGTCCTGCTGGCCAGTATTTATTTTGCTTGTGGAATGCCATCGTTTCCCAAGTTTAGAAGCGAGGTGTAATTTTTGCTAAGTGACCGGATGACTTAAGTTGCTCGACGCCCAGTTTGTCATGTGCTTCCCGGAGAGAGGAAGAGGCCTAAAGTGTTGCTAGTCTGTAATGTGTCAGTATGTCCTTCCCTCGGCCTGAGCCGGCTGCCTTCCATCCTGGGCGGGCAGTCTAGTTTCTGATATTGGGTGCGGGTATTGTTTAAATACGTGTTTGCAGAACTCAAAATGCTTTTTGAAAAGATTAACTACGTCGAGTTTTCTTATAGTTCTTTAAATATGGAAGCAACCTTTAAGCTATTTAAACATTTTGTTATAGGATCTTTATTCGATTTCGTTAGATGTATTTACAGCTTCAACGTCAGATTTTTTTTTTCTATTTTGGTACATCTTAGAATCAGGCCAGGTGGCACACGCCTTCAATCCCAGCACTTGGGAGGCAGAGGCAGGCGGATCTTTATGAGTTCGAGGCCAGCCTGGTCTAGAAGAGCTAGTTCCAGGACAGGCACCAAGAACTACAGAGAAACCCTGTTTCGAAAATCAAAAAGAATCAGCCAGTAGTGAGGACAGCTCTGTTGCCATTAAGAGAAGTGTGTTGTTCATGTTTGAGTCATTTGTCTTGACTTGGAAGTAGCACCAGAGAAGGAAAGCTTGCTTTTGTGGTAGTACTGACTTTAGAGTCTGCACGTCAAAACCCTGGTCTCGTAGCCAACCTTGTATTTATTGTTTATTTATTTAGAGGGTTCTGGCTAGCCTGGAATTCACTGCGTTACCAGATGGTGACCTTGTGGTGATTAGAAGCCCAGCCCGAGCCACCACACCCAGTTTACGCTCGCTGGTCTTTAGCCCAACGCTTTCTTTTGCTAGATACTGCCAGCACACTTTACTTCAGCTGTTTGAGATATTTCCTCACAGTTTGTTTGTTTATTTATTTATTTATTTATTTATTTATTTTTTGGTTTTTCGAGACAGGATTTCTTTGTGGTTTTGGAGCCTGTCGTCCTGGAACTAGCTCTTGTAGACCAGGCTGGTCTCGAACTCACAGAGATCCGCCTGCTCTGCCTCCGGAGTGCTGGGATTAAAGGCGTGCGCCACCACCGCCGGGCAACAGTTTTTTTTAAGTTGCTGTTTTCCACCCCTTTGTTTTTGACTCTTCTAGATTCCATATTGAGAATATCTAGATTCTGTATTGAGAATATCTAGATATTTAGACTTTTTGCTGTCTGTTGAGATAGCAGTCTGGGATAGGGTCTCTATGATGCCCAAGCTGGCGTGGATTCAGTCTTCCTGCCTTAGCCTCCTGGGTGCTGAGATTGCAGGTGTGTGCAGCAACACCTGGGATGAGTTTTTAACTTGGTTTTTATTTTATGTGTATAGATGAGTACCTGCGTGTATATCTCAGTACCACATGTGTATGTGTATCTGGTGCAGGAGATGAGAACAAGATGTCAGATCCCTGGAACTGGAGATTTTATAGGTGGTTGTGCGCTGCTGGGTGTGGGTGATGTCAATGGAGCCCACGTCCTCAGCAAGTGCAGCAGGTGATAGTAACTGGTAAACATCTTTGTAGCCCTCTGGTGTGAGTTTCTATGAAGTCAGGGAAAAGACAAGTGACTGAGTTATAGTACATTGATTAATACTGCTCCGCTGCTTAGCTGTACTGTGCATGGCCTGTTGAAGGCATCCTAAGTGCATGGTGACAGAAAAGTCCATTTTGTTTGATGTTTGAATGTTCATTTTGGAGATGGAATTCTGATCCCCATGTGGCATAGCTGGCACTGTATTGACCAAACCACCGACCCAGCTCTCCAGTGAGTGTCTGTTCTAGTTCCTGTTTACCAGTCTCCGTCAACAAGAACTAGACCCAGCCATGGTTCTGAAGCCCGCGGGCTGAGGGGAGAGCTGGCAGTGCTCTGCCACCAATCCTTGGAAAGTGTCTGAGAAGTGAGTTGTGCTCCTCACAGAGGCAGATTTATGGAGTGACCCCAGACAAAGGCACAGTGAGCTACAGTGAAACCTGCATGATGCTGGGTGCAACATCTAGACCTTTCCATTGTCCCAGCCTTAGTACAGAGGTGCTGGGTTTCCATTCACTGGTAGAAGTTTATTCTTCAGTTTACATGTCTTGTGTAATACGTAAGAAATGAGTTTTATATGAGAAACAAGTTTTTATCTGACTTTTTTTTAACATTTTAAAATTTGTGTGTATGTGAGTGTGCTACACTGTGGGTCTGAAGGTCAGAGAAAACTTGCTCCTACACAGCGTTTGGGTCCTGGGTTTCAAGTTCAGGTTGTTAGGCTTGGCAGCAGGGGTATTTACTCAGTGAACCATCTTGCCGGTGTGTGTGTGTGTATACACGTACAGTGTGAGTGCCACAGCTGTGTGGGGAAGTCCAGAGGTCAGCTTTGAGGAGTGTTTTCTCTACTTATTCTGTGGGTTCCAGAGATCAAACTGAGGCCATTAGGATTGCTCAGCGAAAGCCGTGTCATAGCCCCCCCCCCAAGATTTTATGTAGTCCATACTTATATTTGGCATGTAATTTCTTTGGGGGTGAGTTGATTTCAATTTTAACAGAATTATTGGAAGAATCAGCCAGATTTTGTTGTCCCAGAGTTCTAACAACTTCTGCCCAATATATCTCTCCAGGTCTTCAGGTTATTATTATTTTTTTGTTTTGTTTTGGATTGGTCAGAGAGCTGATTTTCTTAATCCTTTCCTTGTGCAAGATAAGGAAAGATCTTTTTTAAGTGCTGTGGACGCGACCTGCTATCTCTTCAGATTACTCCTTAGGGTACAGGTTGGTTATGATACAAGTCAGTTCTCATTGTTTGGGGGGGTTCCTGTGAATGCTGCCTTTTTGCAGTATAATGTGTTGCTTAATCAGTTGTAATTAGGGTTTCTCCCTCAGGGTGTTGGAAGACTGGAAGATAGATAGAATAGACAGGAATTTGAAACTGGTAGGCTGAGTTCCGGTCTCAAGGTCAGGGAGGAACAGTTGAGATAGTGAATGAGAAGCACAAGAGTTTTAAGTGAGTCTGGAAAATAGGGAGAGTACTTTAGTTGTTTCTGTGTGTGCTTGGTATTCACGTGGCAGTGCAGGAGTTCAGCTCACCCTAGAATGCCCTCCCCCACAATTTCCCTCCCTTCCCTTCTCCAGGGTGCTGGAGCTTGGGAATGCTAGGTAAGTGCGGTGTCTCAGAACACATCTCCAGGCCCCGGAAATAATGTTGCCATATATAAAAGCAACATGGGCATGGTGGATCATGCCAGCAATCCTACTGGGACTTGGAGACCGATGCCCTAATTGCAGCAGGTTTGAGGCCAGCCTAGTCTAATTTTGAGTTCCAGGCCACATCACTGACAGTGAGACCCCGCCTTTAATAAACTAAACCCCAGACTCTTAATCCAAGTTTGCCATTTTCAGCTGACAGCAGTTTTACCTTTCAGGGCATTCTTGGCCATATCTGCTCCTCACTTGACTCTCAGCTAGGACATTGGTATTGGCCTGTAGTGGCTCTAGGCCAGAGACTTCTAGACTCCAGTAAGAATGGGACTGTTCCCCCACAGTCTGGAATTATTAAATTCACAATGTCAGCTCTGTGAGGGGAGAAACCTGGGTCAAGATTATCTTTAGTACAGATGAAAAAATCAGGTTCTTAAATTAGTTTTAAAACATGATAATTGAAAGCTAATTAAAATTAAAGCCGAAGTCAGGCCTTTGGTAAATATGCCCATTTCAAGTGCTGTGCAGGCACACCTAGCTCCGCTAGTCCATTTAGGGCGGTGGAGGGAGAGTGGTCCCTCAGAGCATGCATGTTGAGAGCTAGCGATTGGCTAAATGTAACAAGGCTGAAAATAAACATTTTTTAGGACTGTTGGGTTTTATGCCTTTGCACTCTGAGCAGGAGCCAAAAGGTACAGAAGAGTGGTAACAAAGGTGGTGGTGTGTAGGGGTCATAACAATGAAACTGCCTGAAATCTCAGTGGTCCCTGCCCCCAAGCCCCACCAGAAACAACACCCGAGTGTTGGGCCAGGCGTGGTAGAGCATTGCACAGTTAGCAGGAAATCTCACTGATTACTGAGATTGTCATCTAAAACGATAGTAGAAACAGTGGGAAGGGGCAGTCATGTGTAATAAATGGATTAAAGGCAGTTGCTTCAGAAAAGATTGAAAAGTATGTAGACTAGCCCAACAAGAAGTTGAAAAGACAAATGGGCAAATTTTACAAGTCAGGAAGTTAGTCACTAAATCATAGACCTGGCACAGACACTAGTGAAGGGGTGTGCAGCATGGAGCGGCCCTGGAGGTGGGGACCTGGGTTTTTCTTAGCAGTTACCTCATCTGGGGAACAGACTACAGGGAAATGCAGTTGGTCTCACTGTACAGCCTTGTCTGGCTTGCTGCTCATAGAGATCCCCCTGCCTTTGCCTTCTGAGTCTTTGGATTAAACCACTGGGGGTGAGGGGAGGTGTCTCAACACCATCTTTGTTTTGAGACAGAGTATCTGTCTGTGTGTCTTTCCCTCTGGCCTTTAATGCTTTTGCTTCTGGGTCTGGAGTGCTGGGATTATAAGTGCATACCACCCCAGATGGACTCGTCCCCTCCTCCTTTTTTGAGACAGTCTCTTTATTCCAATCTCAAACTCACTAAGTAGTTAGGGATGACCTTGAATATAGTATCTTTCCTCTAGATTACTCTCAGGTTACAGGCCTAAAAGACGTAAGCTGTACCTAGTTTTCCTCGAGCATCTAGGCAAGCACTGCCCCAGCTGAGCCGCCTCTCCAGCCTCACATCTCTTGGGCATTCCCAGCTTCTTGACATTGCAGCATGGCACCTGAGACAGTCATCTATGAAGTTCACCCTTGAAAACCACCATCGGGTTACCAAAAGTATGAACAAAAAGATGGCTCGGTGGCTAAGAGCATGCACTGCTCTTGTAGAGAGGACTGGAGTTCTCAGCACACATGCAGGAGTCTTACTTGAGCATCATAGGGATCCTCTCCTGGCCTCTGAGGGCACTGCACTCAAGGGAACACATCCCCATAGGCACATGGGTATGCAGAGTTTTTAACAATGACAAAATAAATCTTTAAACAGTCCCAATATTTTTAAAAGTTAAGTTTATAATTTTGTGTTGGACATCATAACTAGGCTAAGTCATTGGGGGCCTACAATCAAAAGGCTTGTGTGTGTGTGTGTGTTTTATGTTGTGTGCAGTTTTATGTTGCAGCAGGATGTACTTGTTATCCTTTTTGCCTGAGAGAAAACTGCAATTACCACTTTTTGTTTGTTTGATTTTATTTTGACTTGATGCCTTGCCATTCTGATCACATGAAAATAAATTTTGCCTTGGCTTGTTCTGATTATGAATCTTTGATTTTTTTTTTGTTGTTGTTGTTACCAGGTTTTAAAACTTTCCCCTGAATATTAGAATTTAAAAGCCTTGGGGCTGGAGAGATGACTCAGCGGTTAAGAGCATTGCCTGCTCTTCCAAAGGTCCTGAGTTCAATTCCCAGCAACCACATGGTGGCTCACAACCATCTGTAAAGAGATCTGGTGCCCTCTTCTGGCCTTCAGGCATACACACAGACAGAATATTGTATACTAATAAATAAATATAAAAAAAATAAAATAAAAGCCTTTCGGAGCCAGGTGGTGGTGGCACACACCTTTAATCCCAGCACTAGGGAGGCAGAGACAGGTGGATTTCTGAGTTCGAGTCCAGCCTGGTCTACAGAGCTAGTTTCAGGACAGACTCCAAAGCTACAGAGAAACCCTGTCTCAAAAATCCAAAAAAAAAAAAATGTTTTGGAAGATTTCAACATCTGCAGAAGTAGAGAAAATAGTAAACTAAACACCAGGTACACTAGGTACTTATCCCCCAGTCTCAGTAGTTATAACTCTGACCAGCTCATGCCAACCCTAGCCCCACTGGTCCTGTCCTGTCACAAAGATTTTTTTTTAAATTAAAATAGTTATTTGGATGTGCTTGAACTTGTGTGTTTGTGAGAGAGTGTATGTGACAAGTGTGTAAATCAGCTGAATCATAAAGGCCCTAGGATTACATTGTATGGCCCTCCTGGCCTGGAATACAGCAAGATCTGCTCACCTCAGCCTCCCTCATGCTGGGATTAAAGGTGTGTGCCAGCACAGCTGCTGTTAACCTGACCTTCTCAAGAGAAAACATCTTTGAGCTGCAATTGGGACACAGTGGGGTTTCTGTTTTGACTTAGTCTCTATGGGTAGTCCAGACCAACCTGGAATTTACCGTGTAACCCTTAAACTGGGATCTTCCTCGGCCTCTCACCTATGCTGTTCTGTACTGGAACCTTCGTGTTCTGACAGTTTGGGATTGTAATTTGTGTCAGTGCTGAGGGTGGAACCTGGTGCTTCTAGGGTGCGGACTACCATTGAGCTCCACCCCCCAGCCTCTCAGCTCATTCAGGAGGGCATCTTCCCCAGTTGTCTGTAGTTGTCCTGTGACGACACTGTTGGGTAAGAGGCTTGGAATGAAAGGATTTTTTTCTGTGGGAATACATCAAAGAGTAAACAAAAGTTAATGACATTTTTCTAAGTTAGTATTTAGAGGTGAGAGTATTAAATAAGGTCTTAGAAATTATTCTTTAATAAGGCATTTCATGGTTTATTCTTGCCAATGTAATAGTAATACAACTCTAGTATAGTAAATTCTCAGACCTTTTGTGGTGTTTGCATTCTTGCTAGGGTAGTAAAGCGACGCCATCCGATGCTGTCTTGCTTATGTGTAATGTATTACATAGCAGAGATACCATGTTCACTTTCAGGTGGTGCAGTTCATGATACTGAAACATCATTTAGTTACTGTTTTTTACTTTTGCTTTGAGACAGTCTCACTGTGTAGCCTTAGCTGGCCTGGTACTCTGTAGATCAGGCTGGTCTCAATTTTATAGAGCTCTACCTGCCTGCCTGTGTGTCCTGAGTGTTGGGTTAAAGTCAGCCATCACCCCCAGCCTTGTGTCCTCATCTTTTTGGAGTCCTGTTTTACATACAGAGTAACTTACCTGTTTCACGTGTACACCTGGGATGTTGAGACTTCCTTCCTAGTTGAGACATAGAACATTCCAACACTCTGAAGTTTGCCTGGTGCACCTGTCTTCTCGGCCTCCTCACCTTTGACAGATCTTCTGTTGGCTCACTTCTTAGCATAAAGATGGAGTCTTGAGGATCATACACCTTGTTTTTCTGATACTCGGGGTTAACGCATATAGTAGATTCTTCTTTATAGTATTCTGTAAGAGTAGTATTCCTTGTGTAGGTACACCACAATTTTAAGTCTGACTTGTTCTCTTGGTGTAAATTTTTGGCTTTTTTTTTGTTCCTGTGTTTTTAAGAATTTCCTCGCTATAAAATAAAATTATTTAAAAAATCTGGAAAACAGAATAGAAAAGTCACAGCTCTTATTTTGATTCCCTCCCTCCCTCTCTGTAGTTTAGTGTGTCCTGTTTTGTGGTGATGGGGATTAAACCGAGGCCTATGCTATGCACACTCTATGTATATGAATGTTTGTTGTTATTTAGTTTTATCCTTGATTTTTTTCTTGACTTTAGTTTGTTATAGTAGTTTATAGAAAAAACACTCCTAAGAATTACATTTTTGATAGCAAGTTTTCTTATTAAAGTTATGTGTTTGGGGCTGGCGAGGTTGCTCAGCTGTTACCAACACAAGCTATTTTAGCAGAGCTATGGATTCCCAGCACCCACATGGTGGCTCACAGCCATCTTTACCTCCTGTAGTAGTTGAGGATCAAATGCCCTCTTCTGGCCTCTTCAAGCCCTAGGCATGAACATGGTGCACAGACACACTGCTGGGAAAACATAGCTAAAAATTTTAATTATACATTTTGTATAAAGATGTTAGATAGAATTCAATTGACTGTAATTATTGTATTCTAGATCATTGCTTACAAAACTGAGTGAACCAGTAAGTGTATTTTTCATCCATTAGTTTGGGCCGTATTTTTAGTATATGTGCTGCTGAAGCCAGCGTAAGTTTGGGCCACATCTTTTCAGTACAGGATTAGAGGTATTGAGAGCCCACCCATTTTGAGAAATTGCCTCTGCTCCAGTATAAGCTGCACTCAGATTCGGTTGAGGAGTTGTACCACGTCTTCACCTGGATTACTCCACCAATATTAAGGTAGACTTGGTAGCTCATGTCTTCCGTCACAGCACTGGGGCAGCAAGATGGTCCTGATTCCGGCTGACCTGGGCTGTAGCGAGACTGTTGGCAATTCTGCCTGTACACCGTCCAGAAAACCCAAACCAAACCTGGAACTCCTGGGGTGATCTGCTTTGGCCTCTCCAGGACTCATTAAGAAGGAAGGAAGGTGGGGTTCATCTGTGGAGGTGTTCATGGCAGCCTGCTTGCTGCGATTTGAGAAGTGGAGGTTGGAGTTTCTAAGTCCTAAGGAGAAAGTTAAGTTTGAGATTAGGAAGTTCATTGTATAGGGAATGCTGAGAAAGGAGACAGTGCAGTAGGGTAGTCGAACGCCTTTTTTTTTTTTTAATTGCAATACTGTTTGGCCAATAGTTTAAGCGTTATTTCTAGCTAGCTCTTACATTTTAATTACCATCTTAAATTAACTAATTTTTTAAATTTTTATTTTTTATACACTTTTTATTGATATTTATTGAGCTCTATAGTTTTCTCTGCTCCCCTCCCTGCTCTCCCCTCCCCTCTTCAACCTTCCCCCAAGATCCCAATGCTCCCAATTTACTCATGAGATCTTGTCTTTTTCTACTTTCTACTTCCCATGTAGATTAGATGTAGTTGAATGTCTTGAGCGGTGAAAGACTGGGAGAAGGAAGGTCGGGTTGTAGCTGAGTTCCTAGTTGGTGGCTTTGCCTTGAACTCAGATATAAAGGAGATATAAAAGCCTGCGCCACCACTTTCCCACCATACCTTTTCTTTTCTTTTTTTTAAAATTTATTTTTATTTTATTTGCATTTGAGTTTTGCTACATGTATGTCCGTGTAAGGATGTTAGATCTTGGAGTTACAGATAGTTGTGAGCTGCCATGTGGGTGTTAGGACTTGAACTCAGGACCTCTGGAAGAGCAGTTAGTGCTCTTAACCACTGAGCCATCTCTCCAGGCCTCCCCCACCCCGTACTTTTTCCTTAATGTACTTTTGTTTCTAGTGTTTAAAGGTAAATTTTCATCTTTTTTTTTAATATTCATCTTTTTTTTTTCTTCTTCCCTGAGATAAGGTATCTCTGTGTAGCTCTAGCTGTCCTGGAACTCACTCTTTAGACCGGGCTGGCTTTGAACTCACAGTGATCTGCCTCTGCTTCATAAGTGCTGGGATTAAAGGAATGTGACACCAGCGTCCTGCTAAATTTGTATCGTTAAGAAACACATTGACTCCCTTCATAAAATGATTGTATTCTTTTGCCAGGTGAGTGCATGGGGATTAGAGAGTCACTGAGAGGGAGGGGGTTAGTGCTGTGGACAGGGTGACTTTTCTTGGGTTCTATAGGAACACTGTCTTCTGTATGCAGCAGCAGGGGATGAGCTCGGATTGCTGCAACAGGCTCTTCAGGTTCCCTGTTAGGAAGCGGTCACTGCCAAGGGATTGCAGACCCAGGGTAGAGGTGATGCCTGTTGACCCTGCTGCCAGCTGCTCCTCTTCCTGTGACTTCTGAGAGCTGACATTTGTCTGCAGATGGGAATCAGTAGGTGGTTCACTGACACACCGCACTTCCAGAGTAGTTGTGGTTTGACAAAGCTCTTGAGTGGCAGGGTATTGTCTTTTTTGGGGTGGGTATCTCTCTGTGGCCTCAGCTTCAGGAACTGTGAACTCTTTGTAGCCGCCATGAAGCTGCCGCCCTCCTTTTGCAGATGGTAGTCGTTGTTTCATTTTACTTTGGTTGTGGTTTTATAAATAGGATCTTGTTGTGTAGTCTAGGCTAGCCCTTGAACCCTCCACCTTCCTGCTGGCCACAGCCTCCCTGTTGCTGGATTACAGGTGTGAGTGATCCTTATGCCGACCTCTCTGATGTCTTGAGAGGGAGCAACATGGGCTCGTGGTGGGGGAGGCTTGGCTTGTATGTGTGTGCTGTGTCCCTAACACCTGACATGGAAAGATGCCTCCTCCTCAAGAATGCCCTGTAAGTAGCATAAGCTAGTCTAGTTGTAGTAAGTCGTTTCCTCTGGCATTTAGGTACAGAGTTGTTGATGTACTGTGGTACTCTTTCACACAGTACCTGCTGACCATATGGCTAGGTTAGCCAAAGCACGAAGACCACCACTGGAAGGCTCTTAGCTATCCTTGTCTAACTTGCTTCAGGAGAGGGGTGCACTTTCATGGTAGAATTCTTGCCTGGGTCCCTTGCTTAGCCCTGGAAAGAAGATTAGTTGGCGACAACAAGCAGGAAGTACAGAAATTCCCTGGTCTTCATTGCTCCTAGCGTTCTTCCTCCTGCACTTCAGTTCTCAGCTGCCATGGTGTTTGACATGTGTTGTCATTGTCAGCCCCCCCCCCCCATTGGGTGTCTCTGACTGGCCTCAAACTCAGATCCACCTGCCTCTACCTTTTGAGTGCTGGAATTAAAGGTGTGAGCCACCCCCGAGATTTTAATAGAAGAATCTTTGTGTGTCTGTCTGTGTACACACTCCCTGGAGAAAACAGGATGCAAGAATCAGTACTTTGTTCACTTTTTTTTAACCATGAAATTAAAAAGAAATCAGGTTAAATTATATAAATATTAGCCTCCCCCAGAACTAGAAGGCACAGAAAGGGACACTTAAAGCTCTGGCAGCGCTTCAAAGGTCACAGTCACAATCACAGTTTGTGTGTGGGGAGTCTGGGCTGGGCCTGCTGCAGATGGTGAGGGGCTAGCTGCAGGTTTCTGGACAGGAGGACGACCTTTCCTTTGCCTCTTGTGCAAGCATGCGCGTCCAGGAGTGGCCACAGACCAGCGTGCTCTGCTCATTGTGTTAAATGTGGGAGGTTTTTCTGAGCCACCAAGAACTCCTGAAGAAGAGTAAGGGGCCTAGACTAGATGCTTCAAGGAGCGGCTTCGGGGCTGTGCTGGGGACCAGGGGGGGCTGTGCTGGGAGTCATTTTTCTTATTTGAAACAATTACAGATTGGTAAGAAGTTGCAAGAGTGGTAAAAATGCTGTGTGGTTTGTTTTTGCATTTTGTCCAGGTACCAGCAGTAGAAAATAACATTTTCTTGAGCTGGTAAGATGGTTCCGCAGGTAAAGGTGCTTGCTGCCAAGCCTGATGACCTGAGTTCTATCCCTGGAAACCATGTGGTGGAGGGAGAGAGCAGACTCTGCAATCTGTCCTCTGACCTCCATGCTTGGGTGACAGCACCCGTGCCTGCCCCCCAATAAATAAATGCAATTACATTTTTTCCTCTTTTGTATTTTTGAGAATTGTTAATCCTGTGGAACAGGAAATTTTGTGTTTGATTTATTGTTGAATCGAGGTAGGGTCTTGCTGTATAATAACCTAGGTAAGCTTCCAGAGTACTGGCATGATAATTAGAATTTTAATTGTAGCTCAGAACTCTTACTGTGTGAGAGAACACTTTACATATAGACAGTGTTTTTGTTTGTTTGTGAACACTATGAGGCTCTCATTGCATTTGAAATTGGTTGTTGCTTCTTAGTGCTCAGACTTCATTCTGGAAGAGTGGAGATGGGCGCTGGCCAGGGCTGTGGGGATGCTTGAGCTCGTGCTCCCTGTAGGCATTGGCCTGATGGCAGGTGCTGCAGACTGAAATGGTTGCTCAGAGAAATGCTATCGCGAGAGTCAGCTGACTTGTTGTGAGCAATACATCAGGGTTGTGGACATCCATGCGGCGTCTTTTAAGGACTGTAGAATTGCCTGTTACACTGTTTCCTAAGGCCCTAAGGAGAGGTGAGATGGTCAGGAATGCATCTCCCCATTCCTCTGCATCTATTTCATTTACCTCTCCCTGTGAGCTCTGGCTGTCCTCAGACTCACTGTGCAGGCCTGACTAGCCCCAGTTCCACATAGATTGCTTGCCTCCACCAAAAGGTGTGCGCCTCTACACCTGGCCCTACTTATTTATTTATTTAGACACCGTCCTCACTCTCAGGCCTCAAACTGGAGATCTTCCTTAAAAGCAGAGGCCTGTGAATCTCTCAGTTCAAGGCCAACTCAGCCTGACAGCCCCGACTACACAAAGAAACCTTTGTCTTGAAAGAAAAAAACCTGAAAGAGAGAGCTCCTCCTGCCTCCATCTGGAGTGCTGGAGAGTTGAAGTTAGCGGACAGTGATGGATGACCAGGTGTTGGCCCTGGCCTCCGGCTTCTTCCTTTTGGGTGCGTGCACACAGCGGTAGAGCTGCAGACGCTGTTGTTCACTAGTATTTTTGCACACCTCGTGTGTTAGGGTGCATATATTGAAGTCTTTTCTTTAAAGGAGGAGTGTGTCATTTAACTTAGCAGGATTGTGGGGCTCTGCTGCATGCCAGCACTAACCTGAATGTCATGGGAATGACAGCCATCAACAGGCTAAGTTGTCTGTAGGGTGTGTGCAGGATTCTTCAGCAGAGTGCTAGACTTGTCTGGGAAGGCAGGAAGGTTCCCTGAGTTCTTGAGAATGAGACGGACAGTGAATAGATGGTAGCCAAGGGGTTGATGGAGGAGCTGTGGGCTGCAGGGCAGGGCGGTGAAAACCCAAGAACTTTCTAGACACCGTGAGAAAAAATAAAAAAAGAGAATTAGCTGGACTAGGTGGCTCAGGCTTTTAATCCCAGCACTCTGAGGTAGAGGCAAGTGATTTCTGTGAGTTCAAGTTCAACTTGGTCTACAAAAAGAGTTCCAGGACTTCCAGGGCTATGTAGAGAGATAGTCTTAAACCAAAACCACAAAGAATAGGATTGAGGGCCAGTAATAGTGGGGATGGAACCTTGGGCCTATTCTGCAAGTTCTGAGACCCATAGCAGATCCTGATTTTCAGAAAAAAAGAACTCAGACTTTAGATTAAAAACGGTATTATTTCTGTGTGGTGGTAGAAAGTATATGCGTGTGTATATGCGCCATAGACTGCATGTGGCAGGTTCCAGGCACTGTGGAGTCAGTGCTCGCCTCCTCCCACTTTGACATAGGTTGGGCTCTTTAAGTTCTTCTGATTGAATTCTGAAAAGAATGCAGCAAGTATTGGGTTTTTTCTTTTTTAATCTGCTGAGCTATCTTGTTTTTTTGGTTTTTTCAAGAGAGGGTTTCCCTGTGACTTTGGAGCCTTTCCTGGAACTAGTTCTTGTAGACCAGACTGGCCTTAAACTCACAGAGATCCGCCTGCCTCTGCCTCCCGAGTGCTGGGATTAAAGGCGTGCGCTGCCACTGCCCAGCCTGCCAAGGCCTCTTACTGTCGTTTTCTCCTCCTCTTTTAAAAAAGACGAACATTTCTGTCCTTCTTTATGTGGAATGGAGAAGGAAGACGTTTCCAACCCATGCCCCTTCTCTTTGTGGATCTGTCATTTCGGTGATAATGATTTCTGGTTTTGATGGTTTCTAGTCAGGTGTAGTAACACACACACACCTGTAGCTTGTAATCTCAGCCCTAAGGAGGCTGAGATGCTGTTGCAAGTTTAATGCCAGCTTGGACGGGGGTCAGACCTTCTGTTTTAGAAATGAATGAATGAATGTTTCCAGCGTTCAGCTATGAGCATTTCCAAAATAACATGCAGACAAATTCGAAACTAGCCAATAGATTGTGATACTCATCTTGTAGGCCATGTTTTCAGTGTGTGCATCTATATTTCTTAGCACTTTACTGAGTTGTTTGAGACTTAGTCACGATACTTCATCTTCTATATGTGGATCTTTTTTCTTTATAACCATTTTGCCATTTTTATACCTTAGAATTGAAAATTGATAGTCATCCAGCAAATAGTGTATACTCACATTTCCCTACTTGCCTTATAATGTCTATATAAAACAGTTTTCAAAACAGTTTTCATTTGAATTTTTATCATGGAGACCTATTTATTTAGGAGGCAGAGTTTCTCCGTGTAGCTTTGGAGCCTGTCCTGGAACTTATTCTGTTGATAAGACTGAGCTTGAACTCAGATCCCTCTGCACTCTGCTTCCTGAGTGCTGGTAGTAAAGACATGCGCCACCATCATCTGGCTTCATGGAGACAAAAATATTTGGATAGTTTTCTCTTTAGTTATTCTGTATTTAGGCCATTTACTTTTTTAGTCTTTTGAGACAGGGTTTGTGAAACCAGCTAGCCTCAAACTCACAGATTCTCCTGCACCTTCCACCCCATGCTGGGACTAAAGGGCTGACCATCCTATTCTTTTTTTTAATATTTATTTATTTATTTATTTATTTATTTATTTATTATGTATACTATATTCTGTCTGTGTGTATGCCTACAGGCCAGAAGAGGGCACCAGACCTCATTATAGATGGTTGTGAGCCACCATGTGGTTGCTGGGAATTGAACTCAGGACCTTTGGAAGAGCAGCCAGTGTTCTTAACCTCTGAGCCATCTCTCCAGCCCTGACCATCCTATTCTGATGCTCCACATTTTCAGTTCTCATGAACTTGAACTTGTGTTTTAAGAGTCTGAGTCTGAGTGGAGATAGCTCAGGTGGTAAATTGCTTGCTGGATGTGCTAAATTCTGTCCCCGGCACCCAAGTATAAAGCTGAGTGTGTGTCCTGAAAACCAAAAAAACCAAGCATGGGGACCATGGTTGTAAAATCCCAGGACCCACGAGGTCAGTGAGGCCAAGGGGCGGGGGTGAGAGGGGAGGAGATGACACCCAAGGCGTCCTCTGGTCTCCAAACACACGTTCATGAAGGTCGGTACTTTCTCATGGGGAAAACACACACACATGCATATGCTCACTCATGCACACAGAATCTTAGAAACATCTCCTTTAAAAATAATAAAGACGAGGCAGGTCTCATGCTTATCTTGAGAATCCTGACGTCCTGCCCCAGCCTTCCCACTTGGCATTACAGGGTGCCAGCACACTGGCCTCGTTAACTTTGAACTGAGCTGTATATTATAATAGTTTCTGTTTCCGTGGTGTGTTAGGATGCATTCCCAATATTTTCCTAGACCTGGTGGTGAAATACTGAACCTTGTGTGATTGACAGTTTTACTTTGTAAATATTTGCATTGGAATGTGTTACAGCGAGATGACCTCTTACACTGACCTCTGAGTCTAGTTGGTACTTGTTGGACTGGAAGGTGTTTAGAGATGGTTTTCCAAGAGATGCTCAGTGATCAAGGTTTTGTTCTTGTTAGCTTTGATGTCTTTGCAGCATCCCATTAGGGTGAGGAAATGAGACGGTTTGAGGAGTGTGTCACCACGAGCGCCTGCAGTTTGCTCGTCAGTGCTGTGTGTAGTTACCAGGGTGTGGCAGGGAGGCTTTCTGGTTGCCCTTGGTGCTCTTTAAGGAATGGTTTTATTTTTTTTATTTATTTTTTATTTTTTATATTTATTTACTTACTTATTATGTATACAATATTCTGTGTGTATGCCTGAAGGCCAGAAGAGGGCACCAGACCTCATTACAGATGGTTGTGAGCCACCATGTGGTTGCCGGGAATTGAACTCAGGACCTTTGGAAGAGCAGGCAATGCTCTTAACCGCTGAGCCATCTCTCCAGCCCGGAATGGTTTTATTTTGAGCAAAGATTTACTCTTCAGTTGAGTTTGTGGATGAAGGGATTTGAAAAGTTGTTTTGTATAAGGAGGTCCACAAGTGTAGAAGGGAAAGGTTTCTTCTGGTTTGTCCTGGCAGTGCAGGGATGGTGCTGAGGGCCTCCTGTGTCTCTGGCAAGTGCTGTGCGCTGGATACTGAACTCCACCCTCTCAGTCCCTGGTTTTGTTTTTAATATAGCTCAATTACAGGAAGGTGTCCAAAGCATAGCTGCAGCTTCATTCATAGGCAGTGGGAACGAGCCAGAGGAAATTCCCAGTTTCTTTGATCATCGTACTTGGTTTCTGTTGACTGGGTTTCATTACTCACCCCACACTTAGGTAGAAACAACACAGATCATTTGTTAGCGCTGTCTGTGCGGGGTTTGCAGAGCTCAGCTGCTTGCCTCACTGTCTTGTCTCCTCCCTTTGCAGCTGCCCTTAAATACTGGCCTGAGGAAGTTTGTTGAATCTCATTGGTGGCTCCATAGAACATGTGTCTTCAGCCTGGAGGCTTCAAGGGAACTAGACTTGTTACATAGCAGCTTGAAGTTTGAAAGACTCAGCTGGGGGGGGGGGTGGCTTTTGTGTGTGACTTAACCTTAGGGCCCTGCCACAGTCACTTAGGCCTCATTCTCCTTTGGAGAATCCCGTCCTGAGTCTGGCACATCTTCCTGGAGAGAGTAATTTAAATGCTGGGTGACAACTACATCTAACTAAGAACTTATTATTGTTGCTGTTTTGAGACAGGGTTTCTCTGTAGCCTTGGCTCTCCTGGAACTAGCTCTGTAAACCAGGCCGGCCTCGAACTCAGAGATGTGCCTGCCTCTGCCTCCTGAGCTGCTGGGAAGAATTTATTTCTTAAACCACCGTTTAGAAAGATGGTAGATAATACTAGTAAAATTAATTATTCAGAAAGATTTGGATACCATGGAAGGGTTGATATCATGCATTTGAATATTGAAGCACTGACAGTTTGATATTTATTGCATTGTACATAGCATACCTTGTGAAATATCATTTATAGTAAGCCTAATAATTTGAGATGGAAGTATTGGACTTGACAGTGGGCCATCATAGAGGCTCTCCATGGCATGGAGGTCGGGTCAGAATGCAGGCGTCTTTCTTTGATATCACTGGTGTTGGAGTCAGGTGTCTCACTGAGGAAGTGTGGACCACTGCTCTGTTCCCTGATTCAGACGGATTGTGGGCCTGTGGTTAGTATTTATTTTGTGTGATTCCTGTGCAAATAGTATTTTTCTTTTTCAGATGAGAGGTACTTGACTTAATCTGTTTGATTGATCAGCTGTAGGACTGAATGCTTTTCTATTCAGAGACATGATCTGAGATGATGGCTTCACTGTGACTGTGTTCAGTTATTTGTTTTTTTTTTTTTTTTTTGTGCTATCTGTGTATCAGGCATTCTCCTAGGTATTGAGTATGAGAAGGCGCTCAAAAGAAACTTGCATTCAGTAGGTTCCAAATGGAGAGCTCCAGGCATGTCTTTGGGTAGGTGTCCTAGTCAGGGTTTCTACTCCTGTGATGAAAAAAGCAGTTGTGGAGGAGAGGGTTTGTTCCTTCTCTTCTGTGTGTATAACAGTTCATCGTCAACAGCAGTCAGGGCGGGGACCTGGAGCAGAAGCTGATGCAGAGGCCATGGATGGGTGCTGGTTACTGACTTGCTCCTATGGCTTGCTCAGCCGGCTTTCTTACAGAACCCAGAACCACCTGTCCAGGGTCTGCACCACCCACAGTGGGCTGAGTTCTTCCACATGAATCACTAATTAAGAAAATGCCTCACAGCCTGATCTTATGGAGCTGTCTTCTCAGTTAAGGGTCTCTCTTCTGATGACTACCTTTTGTCAAGTTGACATAAAACTGTCCAGTACAGTAGGTTGATACTTTGTAACAAATGTAGCTCTCCAGTATGGGAAAGAAGGAGGGCACCTGCTGGCTTTAGAGTTGATTAGAAGCAGGGCAGGGGAATCCAGTGCTTAGAGAACTTGCCCATCATGTATGAGGTTCTGTGATGTTTCCCCCTCTCCATAAAAAGATGGACAGCACCCGTAGCTTTGCCTAAAAGAGTGTTCTGATAGTTTAGTCAGATAGTTTAGGAGAAGATGCTTGCTGGTAACCCTCTCCCACAGACCAGACTCACGGGCACTGGGAGTGGCTTTTCCTGAGGACCCCAGTTCAATTCCCAGCACCTACTTGGCAGCTCACAAGCATCCATAATTCCAGGTCCATGGGATTTGGTGCCTTCTTCTGGCCTCTGTGGCACCAGACACACAAGTAGTGCACAGACATATACAGGCAGAATACCCATATTCATGAAATAAAAATTTAAAAAATTATTTGAAAGTGTATTTGTGTAGATACATGTAGATAACTATTAGCTTTTGGTATGTGAGAAAGGACTAAGCCATTCCTCTGAGTGTTTCAGATCAAAACTGATTTAGCTTAAAGGCCAGGCTTTTAAGATTGGTATATTGTGGTTAGCATCTGTCTGTTGTCTCCTTTATAGCGTCTTGCTAAGCTAATGAGTAGACGAGTAAGAGAAGTAAGGCTGAGGCAGGGAGTTCTTTAGATTTGTTTCAAGTAGACTGCAAGGTCAGCAGGCCTCTGGAGAAGTGAGTGCATGTCTGTGTGTGCTGACCTTTGCTTCCTCCCTGTCCTCTCCTTAATTCACAGCCATAAGCGAATTCCCATCTTCTCCATTCTGGGTGCTGTATTTGTCTGCCTGGAAGCCCTCCTTTCTCTGAAAGCATTTAGGACTTCTCATGGCTTCATGGACCCACTGCCCCTGGAGTTGTGGGCCTTGTGTGTCTATTGAGCTATATAATTTAGATTTAAAAGTGTTTTAATTTTCCACATGAATGTTTTACCTCTATGTTTATCTGTGTACCGCTTGTGTGCCTGGTGCCTATGGGAGGCCAGAAGTGTGCTGGGATCCCCTGGGACTGAAGGTAGAGGTGTGAGCACCATGCGGTCCTCTGGAAGAGCAGCCAGTGCTCTTAACTGCTCAGCCATCTCTATCTCTACAGCTCCAATTCAGATTTTTTTAAATTTAGAGGCTACTTTAATAAGTCCAATACAATTTACATAAAAATACCCTGTGAGAATTTTACGCATGCCATAATTTGGGCTTTTAAGACAATTCCGTGAGAATTCCTAATGTTCAGTAGCATTTTATTAGGGTTTTAATTTGTTTATGTGTATTTCTGAATGTATGCCCCATGTGTTTGGGTGCCTGGGAGGCCAGAGAGGGTGAAATAATCTTGAGCTAGCCACAGTAGATGCCGAGAACTGAACTCCTGTGGAAGACCATCAAGTTGTTTTTAGACCACTGAGCCATTTGCCCTGCTTCAGTAACGTTTAAAATAGAGGTATTTGAAGTTGCATAGGATTTTTGAGATAGACTCTGTGTAACTCAGGCTGGCCTTGAACTTGATCTTTCTCCCTCAGCCTTTCCAGTGCATCTGGTAATAAGGTATACATTTTGAATGCAAATACTGTCTTTAATTTTTCTACTCCTTTGTAGATAAGGCCATGATCACTGTTGGGAACTTGGTGAGTCTGAATTATTGTTTTTCTTTCAAAGCTGGGTTACAGCACCTACTGTCCTGTTTCAAATGTCTTGAATTTTCTAACTCCTTTGCTTTCTCTTACAGCTTTACAATTCATGTTACTATTTTAGTGAGTTTTTTGGAGGTAGTGGTGATAAACACATAAAACTAGCACAGTCTTGAAGATAGAATTTATTCTTTTCACCCAAAATACTCATACCCTACTGTGATTAATTTTTTTCTTTTTTTTATAAAGTGACCCCTTTCAGCTTTTTTTTGTTGTCCTTGCTGGTAATGTCTGCCTATGCATACATGTTGGTCTTGGCCATGGTGTTGTCTTCAAAGAGATTTGGAGCTTCTTTAGCCCAGTAACCCTACATTTTCCTCCTGGAAGGAACATCTTCGTATGCACAGGCTTGGTAGCATTTAAAAATGCACTCTTTGTGCTCAAGATGGAATTTTGGGAGCCCCCAGTCTTTAAGCTGAAAAGAATTGCAGTCAAGGCTTACATTTTGTCTAAGTACCCTTTACTGAAGTACTTCGTTTTCTTCTGTGTCGGGTGGGCAGGTGTTGTCATGTTTTCTCCACTGTTGAGAGTGCTGGACTTCTTCTGTGGTATCGCCTTGAGCTTTGTGATTCACGTCTACTTCAGGAAGTAAAGACAGTGTGGCCCCTCGGCTGTCCTCTGCCCTCCTCCCGTTAATGAGATTGACATCTATGAAATAAATACATTGATATTTCTTTTTACAGTTTTTTCAATCATCTGCTTGTATTTTATTTTCAAATTTGCTTAGCCTTCTGAGGAGAGATTCTTATTCCAAAATAATAATGATTTGATTACAGGAAGATGGGTGGGTTGATTGATTTACATAAACGACATCAAATCTTAGAATTCTCTAAGTGTTAGTGTGTGTGTGTGGGGTCTATTTCTGGTCCAGTTAAGTTTCTTGATGTGCTCTGTATGCTGGATTATACTAATGGAAGGAAGGCTTTCTGCATTAGGGGTTTGTTAAGAAGGTTCCTGGTGGTTTGAGTATAAGCTTGCTTGAATGGTTCTTTTCTTTTTTCTTTTCTTTTCTTTTTCTTTTTCTTTTTTTTTCTTTTAAGACATGGTTTCTCTGTGCAGCCCAGGCTGTCCTAGTAGAACTTGCTTTGTAGACAGGCTGGTCCTCCAACTCCCGAGAGCTCTGCCTGCCTCTGTCTCCTGAGGCAGAGGATTAAAGGCGTGCACCCCCAGTTGCCTGGCTGTGTAGCCCTTTTTAGTGGGAAAAGATGCCCAACAAGAACCACTTATGTTAGAGAAGGGAAACTTACAGAAATACCTTGCGGTCTTCATAAAGGCAGGTTGATTTTAACTGAAAAAGATCTGCCTAAGATCTGTCTGCTGCAATATTATTTTGGTTTAAAGAATGCAGCTGGAGCTGCATTTGTGGCACATACCCCTAATCCCAGCATGTGGGGGAGGAGGGAGCAGCAACAGGAATTCAAAGACATCCTTGATGTCTGAGGCATTGTCTTAAAAAAGAATGATCTTGCTTTATAAATATTTAATATTCTAAAATAATACAACTTTAGGTTGGGTGTTGTTGTTCATGTTGACTACTTTAAAAAGATCTGTATAGGCTGGGCATGGTGGGAGGCAGAGAGAGGCAGGTCGATCTGTGAGTTTGAGGCTAGCCTGGTCTACATAGTGAGGTACAGGACAACCAGAGCTACATAGTGAGGTCCTGGGGATAGGGTGCTGTTCAATTGATTAAATGATGGGAAAAGTGGGCATTTTTGTTTAGCTGAAGAGAATATAAGTATGATGGTTGTCATCGTTCTTTCCGAGGAAGTCTGGTCTGTGTATTCCTCCATGGTTCTGGGGTAGAGATCTGGAGAAGACTTGGTCGCCCAACTCTTAAATGAGTGTCTCTAGCTTCCTAAGATCTCAATAGACTGCAACCTGTTCAGGTTCAGAATGGGGAACAAAGAATTGGGCAGGGTTAATCAGATTGCTGTTGTCAGTCTTTTTATCTATCTATCTATCTATCTATCTATCTATCTATCTATCTATCTATCTATCTATCTATTTATTATGTATACAATATTCTGTCTGTATGCCTGAAGGCCAGAAGAGGGCGCCAGNAGAAAGAATATTGTATACATAATAAATAAATAAAATAAATAAATATTTTTAAAGTTTTTTTTAAAATGTGCACCAGTGTTTTGCCTGCATGCATGTCTGTGTGAGGGTGTCAGAGCTTACATGTACAGACAGTTGTGAGCTGCCATGTGGGTTCTGGGAACTGAACCTGGGTCCTCTGGAGGAGCAGCCAGTATTCTCAACGACTGAGCCGTCTCTCCAGGATCTCCCCACCCACACTGTTTTCTTCTACTGTGTTTCATACACTCCCCCTCTTTTCTTAGCCATATCCCCTCCTTTTTAAAAAGATTTATTTATTTATTTATTATGTATTCAGTGTTCTGCCTACATGTATCCCTGCAGGCCAGAAGAGGGCACCAAATCTCATTAAAGATGGTTATGAGCACATGTGGTTGCTGGGAATTGAACTCAGAACCTTTGGAAGAACAGGCAAAGCTCTTAACCACTGAACCATCTCTCCAGCCCCCAGAAGAAGCTTTAGTAAGGCTGTGGACTGAGTTTTTGAGGACCGAGACTACACCAGTTTCTTGAGATGAAGCATGCTCATAATTGCTCTACACGGGCTTTTATGCTCATGAATGTTTCAGAGAATTCTTTGTATGTTTATGATGGTTCAGAGCAGCCAGTCCTTGACCTAGTTAATGTTAGAATCACTTTGGCTGCTTAAAGTTTTGAGCTGGCAGTGTGGTCCTGTGGGATGAAATCCAGTGTAAATGGGCAGGCGGTGGTCTCCGCAGTAAGTGCTCTTAACTGCTGAGCATTTCTTGAGCCTCAAGAAACCAATGGAGCTTGATGTGTGTAATTTTTATTGCAAATGCTCATAATTTCGTTCAGTTTAGAAGCTAGAATATAATGTATTTATTGCCACCAGAAAGTGTCCTGTGACAGTGCATGCAGTTCACGGTGGAAAGCTCTGCTATCAGATCAGGTCACTGAAGCAGACATCTGTACGCAGTAGTCTAGGTGTGTGTTTACCTGGGACTTGTGTCTGAATGAGCTCTCTTTCCCTTTTCCTGCTTCCACTTTGGTCCCTTTGGCTCATTTCCCTAAGAACAGTCCAGATTGTGGGAGGAGAGACTGACCCCTGAGTGGACGAGACTGAGCGTTTCTCATCCTGTGAAGCAGTACTGAGCATTTTCTTGTGCTGTTGCAGCAGCAGCTGAACTAGCTTGTATCCTCCAAAGTGTTACCTTGCAGGTTACCGTTCCTTTGGTTCTAAGATGTGTGGTAGGGTATAGCCTCCCACTTTACTTCTCTAAGACTGGGTGGGTCTCTCACTGAGCCTGAAGTGTGCTGGCTAAACTGTTTGTTGGTCAGCAGACTCCCAGCATCCACTTGTGTCTGTCTGTCCTACATGAATTAGCAGGCATATGTTGCTCTGCTTGGCTCTCTGTGACTGCTGAGGATTTAAACTCATGTTTGCCGAGTGTTGTTACCCATTGGGCTGTCTCTCTGTACCCCTAAGGAGTGTTTTAAATTATTATTGATGAGGGGATAGGTTGGGCTGGAGAGTTCAGTGGTTAAGGACTTATGCTGGTGTTCCAACGGATTTTGGTGTGATTCTCAGCGTCTTCAGGATGGCTCACAACCATCGGCTCTAGTTCTAGGGGATTTATTACCTGTCCTTTTCTGGCCTTCCTAGGCACCAGGCGTGCATGTGGTACACTGACATACACTTAGACAAAACACTCATACATAAAATAAAATTAATAAGCTTTAAAATTGTTTTTGAAAAAGAAATAAAGCAACAAGCTAGGTCTTCACTAATTTGAAATCATGTAGGGTGTAGGGCCGGGGCATGGATCAGCATGTGGCCAGTAAACATGTTCAGTGTGTCTGCTGTTGAGGACTTGGGAGTTAATGGTGTGAGTACCAGTGAGGTGGGCTGTGGAGGAAACAGGCAGGAGGTACACGGGGCTTAGGACAGTGCTTGGCTTAGTGTGGAGTTGAGGTGGGTGGTTTCCAGTAGTCGTTACAGACGACTCTGGGGGTACAGTTGCTCTGCTAGGCTGGGGGAGTGTTTGGAAAAAATAGTTATTGAGTGTAATCTGAAGAACTGTGGCAAGCTAAGGCTGTGGGTTATAGTCTGCTTCTGAAGAGCTAGGATCAGAAACATTATGTGGGGGAACCAACCAACCAAACACAAACCCACTCTTCCTGAGAAGAGAGTCTAAGCGTAAGGACGGAGGGTTACTGAGTAGCGCAGCTTTCTGTCTCCAGGATCCTCATTCTGACCATTCCTTGGCTCCTCAGATTCCTGCCGACCAGACTATTAGCTTGGCACTGGTTCAGGTTAGACTGGGGCAGATTAGAAGCTGCAACATAGCACACACTCCAAGGATGAAAAATAGGAGTTTACAGCATTGATAATAGCTGCTGTCTGTTGAATGTTTGAGTGATTGGCTCTCCAATATATGTAAGAAAATCACTTCTAATCCTTCTGTAAGCACCTCTTTCAGACAGATGGTTAAATTTCCACTTAACAGACAAGAAGCTGTTTCAGATCTGTGAGGTTAAAGCAAGCCCGTGTGTGTGTGTGTGTGGGGGGGGGTAGTGGACAGGATGGTGTGCAGCGGAGCACTCTCTTTGCTGTCTTCCCTCATAACACTGACAGCTTAGCCAGGGCAGCAAGAAGCCAGCCTGTGGTTCTTCCTCAGCTCTTCTTCAGCTCTGACTGTGGTCAGGTGTGCAGTCTCCTAGGTATCTTAGTACTACTGAGTAGTTGGGTTTTGTTACCATACTTTATTTCTGTTTATGTTTGTGTCAGGGGTCAGAGTATGTTGTGAAGTGTCAGTTGTGAGACTTTCCATAAGAGTTCACACCAGACCTGGAAGGATTTGAGTACACAACCTGCAGTTGGCAGGTTGTCGGTATTCGGACTGGATGGGCTTGTGCGAGGAAAGCCAGTGTTGCTCTGTGCAGGGCTGGGCGGCTGAACTACCTTGTGCTGTTGACATGCTTTGGTTCCTGTGTAGGAATAAAAAGTATAGTTTACTGTTTAAAATGAGGTGAAGCTGAGAGCGGAGGCACACAGCTTTAATGTCAGCACTCTGGAGGCAGAGGTGCGTGCATCTTTGCAAATTCCAGGCCACTCTGGTCTACATAGTGAGAAGAACATCCAGAGCTGCTCTGACCCTGTCAGGGAGGGGAAAATAAAGAAGTGAGATGAATCAGGATTTACAAAGCTATCAAAAATTAATGTGTAAAAAGGCCACATCTTTGTCCTTTTCTACCAAATCTCATCTTGTCGTCTGGCATGAGTCTTCTTCCCTTTTCCTGTCTTGAGTGGAGCCAAAAATAGCAAGGTTGATTTTCAGTTTAAAAGAAAATGACTCATTTTTGTGTGTTTTTAGCTCACTCTCCCAGGGGCATCTGTCTTTCAAATGCACAGTTGTGTGGGATTTGTGTCTCATTTTATATTATCTCTGACATTAAATCTGAACCATTAAATAGGAATATCTAACCATAGAAATTAGATTCTGGAAAGAACTGATTTCTCTATTGTAGGCTGTAGAAGGTGCCCCCCCCCCCCAACCGGGTTTCTCTAGCTATGGAGCCTGTCCTGGAACTAGCTCTGTAGACCCGGCTGGAACTCACAGAGATCCGCCTGCCTCTGCCTCCCGAGTGCTGGGATTAAAGGCGTGTCCCACCACTGCCCAGTTTGTAGAAGGTTTTTATAACCCAAATTTTGTCATTTTAATTTTGTAGAAATCTTTAAAGTTTCAGTTGGAAACCATTTTAGAAGACAAAGACTGGCATTTTAGAAACATGCACCATACAGTACTAGTATTTACAGTACTAGAAGCTGCTTTTCCATCTTGAATGCATCTAGGGTGAGTGTCTTATCATTTGCTCGGTAAAGGGAAAGTCTGATAGGCTGGCACTTGCCATCTTCCTAAGTGTTAGAGCAAGTTTAAGTCCTAGTTGGGAACAGTGATTCAAAGGGTGGCATGGAAGTTTCTCTGAAAGCCCTCATTTGTGTGACTTGCGGTCATTGGAGAGTAATGTCGGATGTTTGCTACTGAGCATGGTTCTCTTTGGGTAGGCAAGGAGGTAAAAGGGTTAGAATGATGTCAGATGAATTTAAAGAGAGAAAATGTGGACAGGCCTGTTACCGAGCACTTTGATCAGTACACACACCACTGAGGAAATGGGCCTTTCTTGGGGCAGGGGTGGTCTTTCTGTGTGGGCTGTCTCCAAACTGGAAGCAGCGAAGGGCACTCTGCTCACTGCTACAGTATACGAGCTCAGTTGCTCGACACGCCCACCCGCTTTTCTTGACTGTCTGCCTTGGAAGTTGGTAATCTAGACCTGGCTGGCTTCAACTCTAAGATCTGCCTGCCTCTGTCTCCCTGGTGCTGGGATTAGGGATGTGTTCTCAAGCCTGGTGCTGGGATTAAAGGAGTGTGTCCCCGTGCCTGGCCTTTGAAAAGCATTTTGAAAGTACATAGCCAGGAGGTTCTGGTTGATTTCTGTGATTGTTCATGAGAAGGATGGGCAATTATTATTATTTTTTTGCATTTGTGTATTTTTCATTATTTATTTGCTTGATTTAATAAACTGTGAACATGCATGCGTGGATATGTTTGTCCGTGTGTCATGTACTGTATGGAGAGAAGAGATCAACATCACGCCTCCACATTTTTTGTGTGTCATCGCCACCTCACAGGCTTACTGTTAAGTCTGCTACTAAGTTGAGGCTTAAGATATTTAGTTGTGAGTGAAATTTGGCTTTTTAAGAAAGAAATGTTGCTTTTGTTTTGTTGCTGTGAGAAGTCTAGCTTGTGTCCTTAAGCATTGGAAGCTGGTGCACTAGCAGTTTTAGTGGGTCTGCTGGGTGGGTGTGCTGTCCTGTGATCTGCGCTTGGCCGCAAAGAGAGGCAGATGCTCCTAAGCAGAGCCCACTCTGTGCTGAAGGTTTCCTTGTCATGTTATGTATGTTTTAGGATTGAGTTAATGAATTAAGTTGATAATTGGAGGAAGATTCTAGGTGATTATGTAAAACTTATTTGTATATGAAATTTTTCAGATCAGTATGATTTTGATATATTAGATGCTATTCGATTCGTTAAAAAATATTTATTGTGTGTGTGCACACATGTCATGGCATTCCTGTGGAGGCCAGAGGATTAGCTGGAAGGAACTGGCGTTCTTCCATGTGTGAGCTTTGGGTATCCAGTTCAGGTCATCAAGCTTAGCATGTTCCTTTACCTGCTGAGTCGTTGCATGGCCCCCGTAAACGCTGCTTTTCATTGACATTGCATGTATTTAATACACCGATACATTTGCTTTTTTATGCATTTGTAAGAATTCCGAGCCTGAAAAGGCCCAGGACTGACTAATGGTCCTTCCTCACATAGATGAAACCTGCGTGGACGAGCTGGGGGAAGCCCTCAGGCTTGTGTGTGCACTTGGTGTTACTTCCACAAATTGGTGTGCATGTCAGGTGAACCTAGGACATTAATTATGGGTTCCTAACCCCCTTTTCCCTTTGAATTGGGATCTTTTTATGTACGCAGGGTGTCCTGGCACTCAGTCTGTATTTCAGGCTGGCTTCCTGAGAGTGTTGAGAACATAGCCATACTTCACCTAGCTTTAATTACTGGTTAAAAAAACACCAAGTCTTTCATTTGTTGTGTTTTGCACCTCTGGCTGCACCGGAACTCTATGCAGGTTAGTTTGGTCTCAAGCTGGTTTTGAGCCTCCTGTCTCTGCCTCCTGGGGGCTGGAATTGCCAGCATGTGCTACTATACTGGACTGTGGAGACCTGTCCTTTTTTGTCCAGGTTACATGCTAAGGCATGTGTGTGGAAGTCAGGACAACTTTGGAGTTGGTGTTGTTTGGTTTTGTGTTGGTGCTGGGGATAACTCAGGGCATCAGGCTTCTGTAGCAATTGCCCTCCCTTCCCTCTGAACTGTCTCACTGGCCATCTTTGTTTGTATTTTGAGACAAGGTCTCACAGTCTCTGACTGTCCTGGCACTCACTGTAATCCAATCCAGTGAGTTTACAAAGATTTATTTGTCTATCTCCAGAGTGCTGGGGTTATAGGTGTGCACCACCATGCCCCGGCTTCACTGGCCGTTTTAAAATGTGAATTTTAAGATTAAAGAATTTAACTGATACCAGGAGCCATTTTTTTTTATGTCTTTGGTAGTCTGTAATTTGCTCTTGAGTTTATGTGCTTATTATTTTCTGGCATTTTGACATCCTCAAAGCTAAGTTTAGTCCCATAAGCATCTACCTGAAATACTGTTTAAAATCACTGACACATTTAATTTTAAATTTTCGTTATTGTCCAATTTTGAAAGAAGTTTTGACCCACTCTGCTGGTTTGTATACTTTGAACTAATGAAAAAGACATGGTAATGAAAAGAGTTGGTTTCCTGTGCTAGTGAACAAATGTGTCTTTCTGTGTGTTATGGCTGTGGTGTGGGGGAAGTCTGTGTGAAGGTGGGTCTGGTACAATCAGGTCTCCTGAAGGCTGCTGCCACTCTGGAGCGCAGCTCTGTCTATTTGGCCTTCATCTTCTAGTTAGCCTCCTCAGAGTTCTGAATTCCATTCTTGTATTTAATCTTGTTTGAAACAGAATGTGCCTTCTAATTGAGCAAACTGGAGTTGAGGGGGAAAGCTTGCCCTCCTGGAACTGAGGGGACATACTGTTAAAGAAAGAAAGTAAATGCACCACTGGGCTGGGAAAATGAGATGGATTATTTTAGGGGTGATGGCACAAATTGCACCCACAATTTTGGTAGTGAGAAAGAATTCACCAGTAAGTATTTGTTTTTTGTTTGTTTGTTTGTTTTAAATGAAAGCACCAACAGAAAAATTTAACCACCAGGTATGCCTTGGTTGTTTCTCAGTTATTGTGCATGCTTGATAACGGTGTGTTCCAGTAGTCAGTCGGCCACTCTGCACTTGCAGGCTAGGTTGACAGACTCCTCCATCTAACTTAGTCACTCACTGCAGCAATTAGAACATTACCCACAGGTGCAACAACCTCTGTAGGCTTTTATTTTAATATAAAAACCTTTCACATAATTCCCTATCTTATTGTCTTGAGTACTTGCCTGTGTTTGTGTATGCCTGTAGAGAGTACACATGGCGTGAGGTAGGGAAGGCATAGGGTGGCTGTGAGCACCGTGCAGGTCCTCTGGGAGAGAGGCTATCTCTTCAAGCCATCTCTTCAGCCTCTTCTGGAAGCTTTTTAAACCCTAAGCTTGTACAAGTGGTTAAAGTTTGATTTCCTCCTTACTTTGAGAGATCAGCAGTTTCATAGATCTTCTATTGATTTATGACCTGTTGTTTTTTCATAGTGTTTCTGAAATTCTCAGTTTATCTATATAAAAATTATTTCTAAGAAAGTTTTAAAAGATTGGACAGTTATGTAGGTAACAATTGGAGAGATGAGTTCTTGAACATTTCTGTTTGGTTATATTGTACATTATAAAATTACTCCCTTAGGCTGATAACATTTTGTATTAATTCCGGACTGTGTCTTTGAGGGAAACAGGCAAATTATAATGTACAGCACAAGTTATTATCTCTCTTATGTAGCCCTGTGAGGATTGTGCATCTGTATGCACACCAGAAGCTCATGTTAGCTCCTCATATGCTGTGTGCATGTGTGTTTGGAGACAATCTCTATGTTCTCCTGGCTGTCCTGGAATCTTCTGTAAACCAGTTAGACCTTAGATTAACAGATCCTCCTGCCTCTGCCTTCCAAGTACTGGAATTAAAGGAGCGTGTCACTTCCTGGCCTCTCCATATTTTTTGATTGGTTTTTTTATTGAACGTGGGCTCTTGGTTTCTCCTACATTTGGCTGATGAGTGAACTCCTAGGCTTCATCTGTCCCTGTACTCCCTGTTCCCCACCCCCCAGCACTGGGATTAAAGGTGTACACTGCCAAGTCTGGCTTTTATGTGGGGTCTGGGGATCCAGACTCAGGTCCTGGTGATTGTATGGCAATTACTTTACCCACGGAGCCACCTACCTAGCCCAGAGTTTTTTCTAAGCATGTACAGCAACATTCCTTTAGAAATGGAGGTGTTGTCCTGTACAGATACCGCGGTGTGCCATTCAGCCTCTTGTCACAGGCCATGAGAACTGAGACCAGGCTTTGGGAAGACACCGTTGTGCTAAACTCGACAGAATTTTGTGCTTCCCAGTTATTTTCATTTCATGATGTCTGTGTGCTTTCTTAGACAGCCCTCATCCCATGTCAGCAAGGTAGGGAGTTCTGGCGGCCTCGCAGTCATGGGGCTGGCCTCAAACCCACAGAGATCTGCCCGCTTCACCGAAAGGTGCGCTCCACTACACCTGATTTATAAATGAGTTTTCCATTAGGCATTTGCTCAGGGACCAGCTTTGCTGCTGATGTCAGTTATGAAAACTCTAGAAGCCTCCTTGTCCCTGTCGGGAAACGGGGTTAGCATGGTAACACTGGAGCTGTGGATGGTTAGGGACAGGGTTGGCATGGTCATACTGGAGATGTGGATGGTTGGGACAGGGTTGGCATGGTCATATTGGAGACGTGGATGGTTAGGGACAGGGTTGGCATGGTAACACTGGAGCTGTGGATGGTTAGGAATGGGGTTGGCATGGTCATAGTGGAGCTGTGGATGGTTAGGAAGGGGAAGGATTGCAGCACCTGCTTGTGATTGCTCTGTGTGTCCCGGGACTGGTGCAGGTTTGTCAGAGCCATCTTGTTTATGCAGGACCAGTACCAGACTTTATTAACACTTGGTGTTTGTTTTTCAAGGTTGCGGGAAGTTTCAGAGAAGCTGAACAAGTACAATTTGAACAGGTAAGAATTTTAAAATGTTTTAAGTTTAGCAATTTTTCGTGGTTGGATGTGCTAAGCAGTTGTCCTACCATGGAACTGTAGCCTTTTATTAGGAAAAGGGTCCATTTTTTTGTACCGTAGTCTAATGTGGTTATTATGGTTTTATTAGATTAAGATTTAGATTAGAGGACTGGGCTCAGTGGTTAGGAGCACCGGCTGCTCTTCCAGAGGACACAGGTTCAATTCCCAGTACCCACATGGCAGCTCACAACTGTCTAACCTCAGTTCCAGGGGATCTGACTCCCTCACACCAATGCACATAAAATAAATTTTATAAAAGTAATTAGATTAGATTAAGAATCTTTGTTTGTGATGTAGCCCTGGCTGTCTGTCTTTGAATTTGATGTGTAGATCAGGCTGGCCTTGAACTCACAGGCAGAGATGATAGGATTAAAGGCTGTGCCACCACATCTTTTCATTAAGTTAGTTACAGTTTCCATTAACGCTGATTTGTAAACGGTTTGGCTTACTACCCAACTGCAGTGACTATGGTGGGTGTTTAGGAATTAGTTCTTTTTGTTTTCAATTTAGAACAATTTCACTTGCATGTTTTTTTTCCTTCTTCCTAGCCACCCGCCTTTGAATGTCCTGGAGCAGGCTACCATTGAGCAGTGTGTTGTGGGACCGAATCATGCTGCCTTTCTTCTTGAGGTGAGGAATGAAAGTGAAGCAGTGAAGTCACCTGTGCCTTCATGCTTCCCTTAGTCAAGGAAACAGTAGGTATGGAGGAGGACTGGGCAGTGCTGACCCTGCAGCCCGGCAGGCTGTACTGTTCCCGGGCTTTTGTGCCTTTGTGGTCCTCTGCCCAGATGTGGGCTTCCTCTGGAGGGAGGGGCTTCCTTTCCTCTGAGCTGACAGTCATGGAAGGCAGAATCTGATTACTGAGTAAGTTTGAAACTTTAATGTCTTTTAGAATTTTATATATTTTCTTTTCTTTTAGGATGGCAGAATTTGTAGGATTGGTTTTTCAGTCCAACCAGACAGACTGGAATTGGGTAAACCTGATAATAATGATGGGTAAGACTTTTTTTTTTTTTGCATACGTGCAAATGCGTGTGTGTTTATGGTGTTGAGGATCAAACCTAGAGAATAGTATATCATAAATAAGCACTTTACTACAGAGCTACATCCCTGTCTTGTATTTTGTATTTAATTACAATATTTCAGAAAACCCATTTCTGATCTTGATTATCCTCAAACGATTTAAAAAAAAAAAAAAAAGGCATGACAGGAAAAATGATCTGCTGGGGTAGGAGATGGCCCAGGCCTTGTACCACATTCGAAGCTGGTCTTGAATCATGCTCAAGATGCCTATTGCCCTGGCTTCCCAAGTAGAAGGTAGTACAGGTGCATGCGTGCTGGTGTGCCTGGCTGACTAAAATGACCATATGTCATGTTTATCGCTGGGTACAAATGAAGGAACTCACTTTGAAAGCTGTCAAGTTTTCTTTCCCTTCAGATTTCGGTCTTTTTTTTTTTTTTAAATATTTATTTATTTATACAATATTCTGTCTGTGTGTATGCCTTCAGGCCAGAAGAGGGCACCAGACCTCATTATAGATGGTTGTGAGCCACCATGTGGTTGCTGGGAATTGAACTCAGGACCTTTGGAAGAGCAGGCAATGCTCTTAACCACTGAGCCATCTCTCCAGCCCCCCAGATTTCGGTCTTTAAAAATTATAGTGTAATAAAGGATGCTTCCCAAGATACGGCTCCTATTTGACCATTTCTAAGAAAAACATGGTTGATTTTAAAATGTAAAGAATATTTACTATTTAGTACTCATTTCCATTTGAAAATTGACAACTGGTTCTACGAGGAAGGAATGTGAGTGTTGGGCAGCTGCCATCTGGCACACATTTTAGTAGGAGTAGCCAGCATACCTACCTGGCAGGATTTGGGTAGGAGTACCTGTCGGGCAGGCAGACACTGTACAGGAGGTTCCTGCGGGGAAGCCTGGAGGTATCTTCCCAGCAACCTGGGCTGTGTTATGAAGGTTCATCTCTTGATTTTTCCTAGGTCAAAACTGAATAGCAGCTCGGGGGCAGGGAGGACTTCTAGGCCTGGCAGGACAAGTGACTCCCCATGGTTTCTCTCTGGTTCTGAGACTCTGGGCAGGCTGGCAGGCAACACTCTGGGGTAAGTTGTGTCCAGTTGCTAGCCCTATTCACATAATGCGTGCTGAAGAATTCTGAAAATAATACAAGAGCAAAATGATTTCATTTATTAAATCTGGAAGAATACAGTTATTTAGGAAATTAACCCTATTATCTGTAGTACATGTAGTACATGTCAAACAACAAACATTTCTTCGTTGAGTTGAGATTCTGCATGGCAAGTCTATTGGCATGGCTGAGCTCTGCTTCCCACTGGTGGCTCCTTGTTTGTTACTTACAGTGGGGTTGAGTAGTCCTCAGAACCCCTCTGTTGACCCCCAAAACCTAGCTAGTTAGGTGTGACCCTCACAGAAACAGTTTGCTTATCTTGTTTTGTTTTCACTTTTATAGTGGCATTTATTCCTAATCTTAGGTTTTTAATTTATTTTTACTTCTGAAATAATTTGTTTTTAAAGCCCTCACAGCTCCAGAGCTTGAGAGGCCAAGGCAAGGAGGGTCTGGGATTGGAGGTCAGTCTGGGCTGCAGAGCAAGCAGGACCCTCCCACCTAGCTTCCCCACATCAGCTCTTGGGCAGAGTTCTGAACCAAGGACTTAAGATTGTTTGGTAGCTGGGCGGTGGTGGCGCACGCTTTTAATCCCAGCACTTGGGAGGCAGCGGCAGGTGGATCTCTGTGAGTTCGAGACCAGCCTAGTCTACAAGAGCTAGTTCCAGGACAGGCTCCAAAACGACAGAGAAACCCCGTCTCAAAAAAGAAAAAAAAAAGATTGTTTGGTCCACAGCTTATCCCCATTTTCTCAGCTGTGCCTTTCTCTGGAGGAGGATTCAGTAGCGATCCCTGTAGGATTTGGGTGCCATGCTTCTTTAGTCTCTTGGTGAGGGCAGCTCCTTAGCCCTTCTGTTTTCTTAGCCCCGGATGCGGTTAAGGAGCTTGTTACAGTGCACGGTGTCTGGATCTGCTTCTCCTTTCACTCCATTTGAAGCCCAGTCCTTCCCTTCCCATGTCAGTGGCATGGGATATTGATAGGTCTCACAGGTCTGGGCTGGCTGAGGTTACTTCTGGCTGTTGGGCGAAAATGATGCCCCTGGTACAAACACTCTTCCCCCTTAGTCATTCACATGGACTTTAAAACCAAAACCAGAAACCATTTTCAAGTATGTGACTGTCTGATTTCTCCTCAAGCTTCTGCACATCGATTTTAATACCTTGATGATTGCCTGTGTTAGTTGTTACTGTAGCATTGGCTAGCAGTTTAAAATTCCATCTTTTTTTTTTTTATATTTAACTATAAGGAAGAACTCTCTCTGATTAGTTTCTTTCCCTCCTTTAAATTTCTTTTTTATGTCTTTCTGCCCAGTGGCTTATATTACTTATATTATTATATTTGGTGTGTGTGTGTGTGTGTGTGTGTGTGTGTGTGCATGCACTTGCTCACAAGCTTGCTGATGTGTATTGATAATTATGTTGCTCAGATTGTCTGCCTGATTTAAATGCTCTTAACTGTTTAAGGTAGTTATAATATCTATGACAGAATGACAAATAGAGTGGTGGAATTTTATGAATTTACCAATGAAACATGCCCCAGATACAGTAATATAGACTAGCACATTTGACTTTGGATCAAACCTCCAAAGAGAACTGTGACTAGTTTTAAGACTTGAAATGCAGAGAAAATTGCTCGTGTTTGAGCTGACCCTCAGTTGACCACTCTTCCTTACCATTCCCTGCTTGACCCCTGACACCTCACCATATTGAGCTGCTGGTCGGTGTGGCAAAGCGGCATTCACATGCCTCATTTCATCAGGTTTGCAGAGACCTGGTCTGTCAATGGGAATGTGAGATTGTGACAGGTTACTCTGTAAGCCAAACTTTGCCAGTGAAGTATGCATGTGCTTTTCAGAAGATTTGCTCTCTCCCTATTCATCCATTCGTTAACACATGCTTTAGAGTTTGGAATGTATGGCATTTGTGAATCATTAGCCACAAGCATTGAGTAGGATATGGTGGAGTAGGAGCGAGAGTGTCCCCTGCACCCTGTCCTCTCTTCCCTAGAGATCTGGCTAGCTCACTTTGAGCTGAACGGTTTCCATTTCAGTGTGTCTTCGAAAGACTTTGGGATAATCACGCTGTTTCTTTTCCCTGTCAGCAGGATATCTGAGAGGTGGTCGTTTATTTTCACTGCTCATCTTAAGACCTTTTTTCCTTTGGTTTTTGTGTTTAGCAGTTTGGACTAAAGACTGCCTTGCTGTTTTCTCCCATTAATAATTACTTAATGTATATATCGTGAGATGTTTCAAAAATCTCCTATTGTTTTTCTTAATTCACTTTGAACCAGGTTGGAAGTAAGAGTTCATTTATCTGGGAGAAGAGAGTTATAATTAACTTGTTAACTTACTTAATAGTGAGGCTCAAAAAGGAGCTGTGGCTGTCAAAAGTCTTTGCTGTTGTCATTTAATACATAGGTGGGCTATAAGCTGCCTTTCATTGGCTTGGACTCTACAGTCCTTGCGGATTTCGTCTGAACTAATCATTTACTATGGGTTTTGGATTGAAAAGTGAAGCAGATACTTGGAAATTGTAGGTTGAAGCTGGCCAGGTAGGAAAGGTGGTACATAGCAGGACTCTGACAAACCGGATGTTTGAGGGTGTGGAGGATCACACGTGGTGTGTGAGCACGTGTATGCTGGTGCTTGCACCTGTGCATATGCCCAGACAGGAGATTGTCAGCTGTCTCCTTTCTCTGCCTTACTCCTTTGAGGCAGGGTCTCTTTCCAGAACATGGAGCCCATATGTTCATCCAGGCTAGCAGCCACGGAGTCCCAGTGGTTGCCCTGCCTCTTCCCATGTATCCCTGGGTTGACGGTTGTACATAGGACCATACCCAGCTTTTTATGTAGGCTGGGTTCTGAACTCAGCTCTGCATGCTTGCACAGGAAGCACTCTTATTGTTGAGTTCTTTAATACTCGGTTTTATCTAATGTGGTATTTTACTTCCAGCATGCAATGTAGGATTCTGTGATATTTATTTTTCTTTCCATTTTTCTTAAGGGGGAAGTTTCTCAGACTCTTTTTCTTTAAACAAACAAAAATATGTACTTTAAAATATAGTTTACAAATTATCTGGACTACACTTGGCGTGAAGCTATGGGCACACTTTGTGATTTTCAGCCCTTTTGTGTACTCTTGAGTGCTGTATGGCTGGGTTAGAATTGTAGCATTGATTTGATAAGTAATTTTACAGAGCAGAGTCACGCTTTTCCATTATGTTTTAGTTTAATATTTAAGAAAATTGTAACTATTATCGATAAAAGGAATTAGACATTCAGTACTTACTGTCTTGTTACCCGGTGCTCTGTGCTTAGCATAGCATTAATCTTTGTCTAAAGCACGTTTAGGAGAAATGAGGGTATGGGGCAGATATTCAGTTTGGATTCTGATAGGTTAGATGGAGTGGGCAATCCCTGTAGCCACAGTTGGAGTCGTGGGTGACTCACCTCAGTGCAGGGGTTCCTGAGCAGAGCTTCCCACGTCAGCTGACACCGTTACAGTGAACTGAAGCTCCTGGTGCCAGAGGCAAACACACAGATCCCTTTGTAGGCGGACTTTCTTTCCTGGTCCTCTGTCTTGGCGTTCATTTTTATACCTCTTGACGGTTTTAGTCTGTGACACGTGTGAGATGAACATGTGTGAGCTCAGTCTATCCCATCAGGTTCCTAGTGCCTGCTTAAGGGAAAGTGGCAGAAATTACTTGGTAGAAATAGCAATTCCTTTCTTTTGTGCTCATTGATCACAAAGATTATTAACCAAACTGGACATTTTTAGATGAAATTAGGAATTAGGTTAAGACATTTGACACTCTCACAGGTGACTGTGACATAAAGTTACTCTGCTTAATATATTTTTTCGAATCTTGGTATGTTTCTCCCACTTTTTGCACGTATATGTGGGTGTTTGTGGTATGGATGTGGGTGTGTGCGCATCCCTCTGTGTGTGTATTAATGGTCACTCTCCTGTAGTTCCTGCAGCAGGGCACTGAATTGGGACTCACCTACTAGCTAGGCTGGCTGGCTAAGAAAATCTGGGGACTCTGCTGTTTATTCATGGGCTTAACTAAGTCCCCAGACATGCCCCTACCCCTTTTGTTTTGGGTAAGGTCACAGTATGTAGCCCAAGCTGGACTTCTCTATCTCCTGAGTCATAGGGAAACACTGCCATGCCTGCCTCTGTATGCAGGTCTTGAACAAAGGTGGAAAGGATGTTGTATTTATTGTTTAAAAGTAGATTTATATTTATGTGTTATAAAATTAGACAGTTATTTTATAGTTTATTCCCAAATTTTAACTAAATAGCTAACATACAACAATGACTCAGCTTTATATCTTTGAGTTGAAGATTGTAAGTTCACAAATCATCCCATGTGCAGGAGCCGCTGGAGTTCTGGAGTGGGCGGGAGTGGAGGAGGCTCCTCTGGGAGGTCATCTGCTGGAGCTCGCGATTCCCGGAGACAGACTCGAGTCATCCGCACAGGACGGGATCGGGGGTCTGGGCTCCTGGGCAGCCAGCCCCAGCCAGTTATCCCAGCATCTGTCATCCCCGAGGAGCTGATTTCACAGGTATGCCGGCAGAACCTTTCCTACAAAGGCAAGAGGGGGAGGTGAGGGCCTAACCCTGAAGAGTTGGAAAATGGGACTTTTTCTTTACTGGTTTAGAAAGCTGACTTTAGTAATAATAGAAAACACAGCACTGTCCCTTGTTAATTTTAGGCCCAGGTTGTCTTACAAGGCAAATCCAGAAGTGTCATTATTCGAGAACTTCAGCGGACAAACCTTGATGTAAACCTTGCTGTAAATAATTTACTCAGCCGAGACGATGAAGATGGAGACGATGGGGACGACACGGCCAGTGAATCCTACCTTCCTGGAGGTCGGTGCCTCCTCTCACACTTTTCTCCTGCCCCGCTGCTGCTCTGGCTGCCCACTAGAATTTTAAGGGCTAACTGCCGACTATGTCTGTCTTTTGGAAGGTGGTGGATAGCTCTTGCTGTGCTCTTTGATTATAAAGTTCCTTTATAACCATCCATTGGATTTGTGCTTGATCCTAATTAACAAATGTTTATATTGCATGGATTTATCCCTGCCTGATATATGGATGTTGTTGTTTTTAAATGTCATTACTGAACATTAGTACTTACTGAACTGCATTTATATTTTGTGTGTATTTTGTTTTTACTGCATCATTAAGTATCTTAACAGTGGTCTTTAATTTACTAAATAGAGCCTGCAGCAATTATACATCTTTTCTAGTTCTTAAGATCTGTGTTCATAATGTTAATTTTATTTTTTAGATCCTGCAGTGAAAACAGTCTCTGATTTTAATGTATTTTAATTTTTAGAGATCTTTAGTGGTCTACAGATACATTATCTATAGCGTCTTAATTTATATTTGTTTGTTTTTATTTGTAGAAGATCTTATGTCTCTTCTTGATGCTGACATTCACTCCGCCCACCCAAGTGTCATTATTGATGCGGATGCCATGTTTTCTGAGGACATTAGCTATTTTGGTTACCCTTCTTTTCGCCGTTCATCACTTTCTAGGCTAGGCTCATCTCGAGGTAATTTTGCATTTATTTCTTGATTTGTGGGTTGGCTGTGTGGAAAGACAGTGGTAAATTCGCCTGTATCTGAGCTCAGATGTGATAGTAGGGTGAAGTCACTGCATTCAGTTGCCTGAGAGCCTTGGCTTTAAAACTATTTTGGAGTGCCATGATAGAATTTTAGAGAGGATTTTATTGTATAAAATAAACCAAGGGCTATGACTTGCCTAAGTATATTTTTACCTAGTAAGATAGATTTTGATCTAACTGAAAGCAGAATTCTAGTTTACAGTGACATGCAGCATTCAGAAAAAAAATCTCCTTAGTTTGTTGATTAAAAACAACACAGTAATGTTCATTTTAAATGCTGAGCAGATGTACGAGTGAAAATGAAAATGAGCAGGACTGACTGGTACTAAACGGACAGACACATTTGCCTTATTAACATGCTGTTTAAAACCTCTAAAGGTGTGTAGTGCAGGTTCGGAGCTACTTTATCTTACCTTATTACTCAGGGAAATTTTTTTTTTTTGCTTTCCAGAGTTCAAAACTGCTTGATTTAAATAATAGACAAAATAAGCCAAAATTACAATAATTAGTGAAGTGAAAAAGATGCCGTGCTCTGTTAAGGATGGCCTTGCTCTGCAGATACTGGTTTCTGACTGTCGACTGTGGCTGTCATCTCTCACATGGACACATGTCGCAGCGCAGACTTTACCTCTTTAACAGGGCCGTGTGTTGAATTCCAAAACACATATTTTCTGACATTAGCAACTCCTAAATATCTGTTTGTTAAGTTCATTCTGTGTAGATATTTTTGTTTGAATCATGAAGTAGCTGTACTAACCACTGTTGACTTGGGCAGTGTGGCAGTTTTTGTTGTTTTAGTGGTGTTGGGAAATTGAAGCCAAAGCTTGTCACATGCTGGGCAAGTGGTTTGCCTTGTGTGACATGCCTAGCCTTACGCAACAGTTGATGTGGTTCAGCTATGTATTGTCTCTAATCTTTATTATTAAAATCCTGAAAAGGTTTCTTTTTACTATATTACTAATTTTTCAGGACAGGGTTTCTTTGTATAGCCCTGGCTGTCATTGAAATCAATGATCCACCTTCCCCTGCCTCTCCCAAGTGCAGGAAATGGAAATACAGGTGTTTGACACCACACCTGGCTCTTTGGACGATTTTCAAATGTAGCCTACAAACATCCAAAAATGTAGCTGTAGCTTTAAGTTAATTTGAGGCCAATTTTAAGGGTTCTCCCCTTAAAAAACACCCAAACAAAAAACAAAACAAAAACACCTGTCTGTTTCTCAAAACATTTAAAATGATTTATCCAACATGATAAATCCATCTTATAAATTTATCTTTATTTCGATAAAGTAAAACTCAAGTCTTTGTTAGACTTGCAAAGACTTGAGTTTTACTTTATTGAAATATAGTTCAGCCTATTTAAGCTTTTCTGTTTGTTCATTGAGAAAACAAACCTCGAGGATTTGTAACATTTGATACTCTTGGTTTGTGCCTTAGCTAGGGTTTCTGTTGCTGAGATAAAACACCATGACCAAAAGCCCTTCAGGGGGGAGAAAGGTTATTTCAGTGCAAACTACTACTACATCACAGTCTCTGAGGCCCAGCACTCATGTGTGGCGGGAGAGCCAAGGAAGATGTTGCGGCTGGTTTGTTTTTCATGGCTAGCTCAGAGCACCCAGAACCTGCCTTCTTACAGCCCCACATAGGACTGGGCCTTTCCACACCAGCCACTTTTCAGGAAAATCCCATGGACTAGTCTGGTAGGGGCATTTTCTGAATCCATGTTTTTTTTTTTTCCCCTAGATAACTTGGCCTGTGTCACGTTGATACAATAATTAGCCAGCCCAGTTGGCCTACTTGTATTTAATGTTTTGAAACTCTTTTTTATAAACCAAAGACTCTTATACTAAGTTTTTCTAATGATATAATATGAATTTCATATGAATAATGAAGTAATAAAATAATTCTAGAATATTTAAATCCATTAAGAAAAGCTACCAAACCAAACTTGGAATAATTCTGCTCCAAAAACATCAGACGGCCTCTGCATAGTTTGAAAAAACACTTAGCGTATAATCTTTATCTAGTCACTTGAAGGGTCAATGTTTGAATGTTGCATGTCAGCCTAATTAGATATTGATCGTATGCATTTTGAGTAGATGAAGTGCTGTTAGCTGCGTCCTGCAGGGTGTGTACTAGAGAGTGGCTTACTTTTATCCCACTGGTGTGACCCGATTGCATACCAGTTCTCCTTCTTCCCTTAGAGAGAGACTCCGAGCTTTTGCGGGAACGAGAATCTGTTCTACGGTTGCGGGAGCGAAGGTGGCTTGACGGAGCCTCATTCGATAATGAAAGGGGCTCTACCAGCAAGGAAGGGGAGCCAAACCCGGATAAGAAGAACACACCTGTCCAAAGTCCGGTGTCCCTGGGGGAAGATTTACAGTGGTGGCCTGATAAGGTATTTGGGAAAAGTTTGTACTTTCAAGTAGATTCCTAACAACCGCCCCTCTGTAGAGAGTTTCCATTTTGTCCTGTTTGCGGGGCTATTGAAAGCGGCAGCACTTTTAAAGTGCTCATCTGCCTTTTGTTTTAGAAGCATCTTCTGGAGCTTTGCCCAAGCCATGGACTGCTTGTCCAGTGGTGCTGCTGCTGCTGCTTGCTGAGTGAATCAGAGAAGTTGGGGAGATAGTCCCAGCCGCACATGAGCACTTATCCTCCGGGACATTTTTCCTGGGGATAATTAAAATAATCATTATATTCTTTGGTAGAGATGTACTTTGCTGAATTTGATATGCCAGATGGACCCTAGTTTCTACAGGACAGTCTCTGATCACCAAAGCAGTGTGCATGTCAGAACAGGTTGAGGCTCTCCATTTCATGACAGTGTGTTCTGACATACCCTTTGATCTTTGACACAGGGCCTAGGAAAACAGAACACTAAGTAAGCCCTCAAGTGTACCTAGGGCTTGTCTCTGCAGACCTCTGCCACAGTGGAGTCTGCTGTGGTGTGTGTTCCACTGTCTTCAGCGGTCAGTCCATTTTCAAAGGCCTTTACAGATGTTCTTAGCATCCATGTTCTTCACTCATAAAAAACCATGTCTTCCTTCCCCTAATTCCCCAGATAGTGAGTGGACTAAGTCCTAAGCGTAAATAGACTGAGTTTCTGGTTCACACCTCTGACCCTAGTGTTGGGAAGGTGAGGAAGCAGTAATTGAAGGCCAGGCTGGACCACATGAGACCCTGTCTTATGCAGGGGAAAGGGTTGGGGGCATCTTGGAGGTTAGTCACCAGCAGATGGAGAGTCTGATCTGAGTTTTATTTTTTATTTCTTTGAACTCAGATTTGGGGGAAATATTCAACCTTCTATATTTATGTTTTCCCATAGTTAGTATCAATCTTAATTCAGTCAATGTATTTTTTGCTACTTAGTTCACATGGGAAACTTGAATATAAGAGGGGCCATGTACTTTGCCTGTCTTTGGGCTGCTATTGTTGGCAGCTAGCATGCTTTCCCTGAATTGTATTTTCTTAGCCACCTTCCTTCTCCTCCTGTGGTAGTGTTTAAGCCATCAGTAGCGCTCCCTCTCCATCTCCCTCCTTTTCTTCCCTTTCTCTTATTCTCCCTCCCCGCTGTCTTCCCCCTCTTGCCCTCCCCTTCTCCCTCTCTTTCTCTGACCCTTCCCTCCTCCTTCCTTTCTTCCAACAGTGGGGGCTCAGACATTACTGTTCTCATTTCTCTTGCCTGGGTCCTTAGAGCTCTGTTACTTGTTTTGTTTTCACCAGATTGGTTAAGGGTTGTGATTCCCGAGGAGGGGAAGGCAGGAGAGGGGCTACAGGAAGTGTATAGGCCACAGAGACAAACAGGATTGGGATGCAGTTGTTAGCTGCAGCAACTGCTCTCTGCTGAGAACTCAGGGTCCCCAGCTCAGGAGAGTTGGGAATGTTGTGCTGGAGTTAACACTTGAGAACCAGAGCAGGTGGAGAGCGTGTTTCGGGTTGTGCTGACTAATTGCTGCTAGAGGCCTTTGCTTTGCTAGGTACGGGGACTGTATTGAAAACTGGAACTTTCGTGAAGCTTCAAGTCTATTACAAGATACAGATTATAATCACTTAGACATTAATACTCGAAATGTGAATTTGATAGCTTTTGCATGTTTTAAAATTTATTTATTTGTCTGTGTGTCTGTGTGTCTGTATATATATTTATCTATGTCTGAAACAGGGTTTCTCTATGTAGCTCTGGTTGTCCTGAATCTCACTCTTTAGACCAGACTGGCCTCGAACTCATGGTGCTGGGATTAAAGGATAATGTATTTCTACATTTCAGTATATGAAAAGGTAGTCTTAATTTTGTATACTATAGTCATCAGAATTTTATAGTTTGTGTTTGAACTATATTCATTTTTTATGTTTTATGTATATCAAATATTTTTATGCATGTATGTTTGTGTCTGTTGTGTTTGGTGTTCCTGGAAATCAGAAGAGCGTGTTGGAAGGTTGTTAGATGCCGTACTAGTGCTGGGCTTGAACCTGGGTCCTCTGGAAGAGTAAGCAAAGCTCTTAACCACTGAGCCATCTCTTCAGCCCTGTCCTCTTAGTTGCTCTAGCAGTGCTCACATGACTCGATAGTGGTACAGTTAGCAAGGAGGCCAGAGCCTAGGCAGGGTCCCTTAAATAGGAAATAGTCTCTTTTGAGGTTAAAAAAAATTAATATATCTCATTTTTTAATTTCAGGGAATTGCCTAATTCACATTCTTTCATTTTTAGACTCATTTTCTTACTTATTTATTGTGTTTATTCCTGTGGGTGCCACAGCCTCCATTTGTGTATAGAGGTCAGTGGACTACAGACTAAGGAGTGTGTGCCCAGCGGACAGAGCCACCGTAGCTGCACGGGGATTGGGGCAGTCAGCAGAGTCTCCTGTTTGTCACAAAAGGGTTAGTTAGAGGAAGCCACCTGAAACAATTAGAGCATATGCGCTGTATGATTTCACTTTAATGTAGAGTCTTCAAAAAAGAAAAGCCGAATACAGTTGGTCACCACAGATCCTTGGCATGGGAAGGTGGTGTGAAAGAACCTGGATATAATGTCGCGCACGCACATGCATGTCTAGAGATCTAACTACACTGGAAAGCAGTTAAATAAGTAGGCATCAGCTGACTCGGTTCTAGCTCTAGGAGATGAGACGTTTGAGTCTGCTCAGTCATGGTGGCCATCTACTGTAAACACCCCCCCCCCCCCAATAGCCTCACTAAAGTAAAAGCTTTGCTTTGGTTTTGACAATACATTTAAAGGATGCTTCCACTCCTCATTGCTGAGCTGCAAGGAAGGGCTTGATGGTGGTGGCTGTCTGGGGGTATTGAAGGGATCATCAGATCAGCACTTAACTAACACTTATGTCCTAGATATGGGAGTTAAGTACATGTATTCCTACCAACTCTTTGTACACGAAGTGGTGTGCGTTATCTCTTGAAGGTGCTAAGAGAGGCTGACCTGCGGTACCTGGCTCTGACTAGAAGTTACCATTGGAACATGCTTATTGACTATGCTGCCTCATCTTAATGGTTTTCATGTGGATGCATATGAATTCTAGAAGTTTAAATGTTTTACTTATAATTTGACATTTCTAAAAAGCGTCCATTAAAAGTTAGCTTCATTTAGGCATGACGGCACACACATACGATCCCTGCTCTCTGGAGGATTGCCGTTTGTTCAGGATTGGCTTGTGCTTCACAGCAAGTACCAGGCCAACAAGACAAAAACAAGGCTTACAAATGTGTAAACTGCAGTTTGATGAGGTGAGTAAGATGAGACAGGACGACACAGAGCACAGGAAAGAAAGAGGTGGAGCAGGGCACGGCAGCCAACTGCTGGTGCTGGCCCTTTGCTTCACGGTAATGTGCTGCGTTAAACACATGCGTGTTTTAGCGACATGTGGTGAACAAGGGATTTTTTCCCCCCCTGTCCCTTCCCTAGGCTGGTTGTTGTACCATTTATCAACATCACCCATAGCAGATTTCCAGGTTCTGTGACATCAGCCCAGGTGGAGAACAGTGGGCTGCCATGCTTGGAAGCCATTTTATTGTTTTTTGAGTAATAATCAATTCCGAGAGGGTCTTGTCACTGTCCCTCTGCAGTTCAGGTGTTTTGTCTGGGCTGTTCAGTCCTCAGGAGAACATTTCTGTAAGGTGTTGGAATCAGTTTTCCTTGGTCACTTGCGCAGTTGGTTGATGTGTTTTTTGCACCGTGCAGCGCGTGTGTCCACTGGCCTGAAGTCTGTAGAACTCACAGTAGGAGCTCACTGGGAAGCACTTGCTGGAGTGTGATGTGTCAGCACTATCGTCTGCGCTGTACTGAGGTGTGGAGAGATTCCCATGGGGACTTATAGGAGAGAGGCGTCACTGATGCTGAAACAGTTTTGAGGTAGTAAGTGGGCATCGACCATGATGGTGCCCGAGAGCTCATGGTATGCTTGTAGAAGTGCTGCTGTAGCCCAGGAAGTAGAAGCGGCGCGCTGGGCGGAGTATATTGTAGATGGCTGTAGTCAACTTGCCAAGCAATTGAAGACTTTGTCCAAAAGAGTCTCTAGGAAATTATTGTGATGATGTTGGTGAGGTTTTTGTCTGTGTTTAAGGAAGTGACACTATTGATATCATAAAGGAGCAGGAAAGGGGACATCTGGTCAGTTGTGATCATTGCAGGATTGTTGGGACTGTGAAGACCTTCACCAAAGTAGGAATAGTGGGGGCCAAGGAGGGAGACCCACTCTCGGACTGGTTGCTAGATGATGAGAGAAAAAAAATAGAGAAGGCTCCTAGATCCAAAGAGTACACAGTGGGTGATGGGGGCTCATTAGTGGAGGCAGGGACCACCTATGAGGGTGGGAGAGTCTTCTTGTGGAAGAGGATGCTTAAGGAAGCCATACCTACACTTGGGTATGTCTTAGTTTCTGCGACTCTTTGAGAAGCTCATACTTGTGCTTTTGGGTGTGACTTAACTTTCTTCTGAGTTTTTCTCTCAAGATGTATGCATAAGCCTGTACTGAGATACGTTTATTATATCCTTGCTTCCTTTGAGAGAGTATTGCAGGTAAACCAGGGATTTGTATTTCAAAGCTTAGTGTGCTAGTTGATAGAGCTACTGAGGCTGAAGGTGGAATGTAAGTGGACAGTGATGCAATCTGGGGGGACATACAGTGTGTGAGGGAGTTGGAGAAAGGACATCCCTGGGCATTAGGACTTAGAGGGTGTGGCAGCATACGTGGCTGGCTGTGGAGTTTGTAGGGGTAGATGGATGAAACAGATAGGTTATCCATTTGGCGCTTGGAAGGACTATTATATTTGTTTCAGAAGCAGTTAAGTGAGAATTCAGTTTGCCACAAGGCGGACTAAAAGACAGACTAGTTTTAACGGTTGTTGTGGGAAAGGGCATATGAAGGGCTGTGTTCTGTGTGCCTGTCTGTGTGTGTGCCCTTCAAAGAAGGTAGGAGGTCTTTCTCTGCACACAGGAGGTGGTAAGAGCTTTCATTCTGTAACACAGAGGTGGGGATGCAGGAAGCCTGTGTCTGGGAACTGTCATTGTTTGGGTCCAGCAGCGTAGTCATGGCTGAATCTGACCAAGCATTTGTTTTATAATAGGTCCTGTGCCTACTATATTAGTTCACACCCCCTTCCAGATATTTATTAAAATATTTATTTCAGATGTAAAGAATGGTTTTAGAAAAATAACGCAATTGAAATCAAGTCACGTTAGTAAGTGGACCTAGATTTTGGGCTCCCCTCTGCTGATGCCATTTCATTATATTTAAGTTTGTTGTGGTTTTGTTTGTTTGTTTTTTGAGTGTAGCTCTAGCTGTCCTGGACTCACTCACTCTGTAAACCAGGCTGGCAGCAAACAGAGAGCCACCTGCCCCTGCCTCCTAAGTACTGGGATTAAAGGCATGCGCCACTACCGCCCAACTGTTAAATTAAATTTCAGCTAAAGGACTGAGAGGAGAGAATGAGGTAGAGAAGGTAAGATGTGGTGCAGTTCCTGCCAGGAAGGCGGGGGTGGCCTTCCAGTGCCCCTGGCTTAGGGAACAGAGGATTGGGTGACTCGAAGAATGTAAATTCTTTTGGGTGGTATCTTTTGACGCTATCTTTAAGGTGACTTGAAATGGTTGGTTGCAGATGCAGAAAGATGGAGGTCAGTGCTCTCTTGTGTATTCTGAAGCCTAGCCTGTTTATAGCCCTTGAAAAAGGAAGGTTCTTTACTGCATGTTCTGCTTTGAGGTTTCTGGGTAATTTTATGGTTCAGTCATTGTTCTTATATTAAAATAATTACATTATTTACATTCATTACTTGTTTTTATATATATAATTGCACCCTAGTCGATTACATGTCTTTCCCCCTTAGAAGTTAATGAACTTTTACCTTAAGAAAGCACATGGGTGTCAGCGGTTTAGAAGTGTCTTCAGGGAAAGGTCTCTACCCCCCCCCCCCCCCCCCCCCCCCCCCCCCCCCAAAGCACACTCACCAAGTATTTTCTACGGACTGTTCTGAGGTTGGCAAAGGTCATCTGATAGTGTTCTGGGCTGTGCGATGTGTGAGCTGAGAGGAAGGCAGGGTGAGAGCAGCTACAGCGTCAGAGCTGCTGAGTCTTCCTTGCATAGACTTGATGAGGACAGGGAATGGGTTATTTGAAGTTGGAGACAACATTGAGAACAGTCCTGGTGAATATCGTCCTGGAGACAGGAAGCAGGCTAGCATGGCTGAAGGAGAATGAGTTCCTAGGAGCCAGGGACTTGTGAGGGTCTTGAGATTGTGACTTATCTGCCTATGTAAGCAGTCTAGATCTGCAGTGGTTAAAAGCCATGTCTGAACCAAGTGATGTGACCAATTTGTATTTTATTTCTACTTTATAGGATGGAACAAAATTTACCTGCATTGGGGCTCTGTATTCTGAGCTTCTGGCTGTCAGCAGTAAAGGAGAACTGTATCAGTGGAGATGGAGTGAACCTGAGCCTTACAGAAGTGCCCAGGTACTTTATTATGTCGACTCTTGGAATGAGTGACTGCATATCAACATAGGAAATAGTAATCATTCAATAATCATTTTTCGTATGCTTTTAAAGAATCCTTCATTGCATCATCCACGAGCAGCATTTTTGGGATTGACCAACGAGAAGATCGTCCTCCTGTCTGCAAACAGCATACGAGCGACTGTAGCGACCGAGAACAACAAGGTGGGAAGCATTGCGCACTCAGGATGGTTTATTTCATGGGTAGTCGGGCGTTCTTCCTCTGCCCTCCACCTTCCATGCTGATGCGTGTCCGTACTAAAGCCTAGTAACGTTTACAATAGTCCTTCCATCATTTCATTTTTTTGTTGGCAGTTTATACTATAATTTAACTTTGAAACTATTTATAAGTTCTTAGTCTACTTGTGTGTGGGCACACATGGCGCATTGGAGAGACAGTGTTCTTACACTTTTGTGGGTTCTGGTGGTTGAACTTTTAGGCTTATCCTGCCAGCTTTGTGTATAAAGTCGCTTCTCCTGTTAATGGAAGAAAAGAGAGTGTACCCAGGAAAAGCTAGGAAGGAAAGTGCTAAGAGACAGGAGGAAGGGCTTAAGGAGCTATAAGAGATGGCTGAACTGTTGAGATTGATGCTCCACTTGAGATGAGGTCAGGCTGTCAGGGTGGTGTGGCTGGAGACTGGCATTGCACTTCACATGAGGTTTGGCATGAAGTTTTTCATGTGCATGATGAGTGTTTTGCTTCCTTGCACATGCGTCAGAGCACCGTGTGCATGCCCCGTGGCCAGAGGAGGGTGCCGGATCTCCTGGAACGGGAGTTAGAGTTGATTGTGAGCCTTAGTGTGGATGGTGGGAACCAAACCTTGTCTCTGCAAGAACAGCAATTGTTCTTACTCCTGAGCCATCTCTCGAGGAGCCTTTTCTGGAGTGCTTGCTTTTGTTTTGTTGCACTCTGAGCATTGCAGACTTGGAGTTGATAGACTGCATTATGCCTTTCTCCAATGCTGACCACACTGGTTTCCAAAGAGACTTCTTTTACTTAAGCCTCTACTATTATTTCCCATAGGTTGCTACATGGGTAGATGAAACACTAAGTTCTGTGGCTTCTAAGTTAGAGCACACGGCACAGACTTACTCTGAACTTCAAGGAGAACGGATAGTTTCTTTACATTGCTGTGCCCTTTATACCTGCGCCCAACTGGAGAATAATTTATATTGGTGGTAAGTGTCTTTGACAGAGGGTTCTCATTATATAGAAAGCAGTTTTGAAGAGAATACCACCTTGGGGTCATTGAAAAGGCAGTGCTCTCTAGAGACACCAATTTCCCTTTAAAGCAGTTGCATGAGAAACTAAGAATGAATTTATGCAAACGGTGTAGCTAGCAACTAAGTTTATTAAATTTCATGAGCGCACAAAGTGGAATTAATTATAGGGATTCATACTGTGCGTGGGTAACTGACTATTTGCAGGTAGTTGTAACCCTTTCTTCTGTGCACACACACACACACACACACATTGCTGTTACACAGTTTAAATTATGGGATAGATGTTATTCTAAAATTTTATTGCATGAATTTTTCATCATTTATATTTAACTTTATTGTTTTGTTTTCAGAGACAAGGTTTCTTTGTTGTGTAGCTTTGGTGACTGTCCTGGAACTCACTCTGTAGACCAGACTGGCCTTAAATTCAGAGAGATCCATCTGCCTCTGCCTCCTGAGTACTGGGATTAAAGGCGTGCGCCACCACCGCCCGGCTATATATTTAGCTTTATTGTTAATAAGACTCAATTTATTCTTTGTATTTTCAGGGGGTACTAGTAAATTTACATCATCAAAAGTAATTATTTGTAGGAGAAAGTTACTTGTAAAAACAATATTGGTTTTATTTTCTGTAGAATTTAATTGCAGATTAATACTATTCTGAGATAAAAAAAATTGGAGACGCAATGTACCAGCAATGCTTAAATGACTAAATAATTTGAGATTTATTTAATGGGCTGCTTTGCTGTTTTCTTGACTTGTCTGTGGTTTTCCTTTCAGGGGTGTTGTCCCTTTTAGTCAAAGGAAGAAAATGTTAGAGAAAGCTAGAGCAAAAAATAAAAAGCCCAAATCCAGTGCTGGTATTTCCTCCATTCCAAACATCACCGTCGGAACGCAGGTACGTGGTTAGAGTCAATAGTGTCCCTGTTGGGCAGCTTACAGCTCCCTGAAGCGCCAAGTCTAGGTGAGTGATTCTGGAGTCTACAAGTCCCTGCACTCATGCATGTGTAACCACACACGGACACACAAATACATGCTTTAAAAGAGAGAGATGATAAAATTCAATATTTATAAATTGTAGCAAGTGTTGGAATGAGAAAAAGCTTAGAAAGCTTCATGGTCTGTGAAACTCAGGACAAATGTGGATTTTTATTACATAATGTGCTACCTACTTTCTCCATGTAGCGTTTTCATTTCAGGTTCTTTCTCCCTGTTCCCTGTGTTTTAAGAAATAGTCACTTCTTGACCCCAGCTGTGATGTACTGGTTCTCTTCGTGTGGCTCTGTCTTCTCATCACCCCCAGTCCATGGCTGCCTTATTCCGAGTTTGTTTGCCTTCCAAATAGAAATGCCAACTATCTGGACTTAGTCAATTTTCATTATTTACCAAGGCATCTCTCCTGTAGAAGCCCCCCCTTTCCCCCTGTTCATTTAAATTTCAGTTTCAACCTTGATTACCTGTTGAATTTAATAAAATACAACAGCTATTTAAATAACAAGTGATGACATTAGTATAAGCAGGGATGATGGGAAATAAAGATACTCTAAGAAGGAAAAGGTTTATGACTTTTATATTTAGATTTGTCTGTTTTTGACTCCTTTGCCTGCACGCTGCATTGCATCATGTGTGTACTCTACCTGGTGCTAGCGGCGGCCAGGAGAGGAGCTGAATTCCTGGACTGGAGTTACAGTTGGTCTGAGCTGTCTTGTGGGCGTTGGGACCCAAACACAAGTCCTCTGTAGGAACAGTGAATGCTCTTAATTGTTTAGGAACATCTCAAAGGAAAATTTTTTAAATAAAATAGACTGATAACTTATTGCTGAAGGATAAAACACATCAGAGTACCTTGAGGTACAACTGAGGTTTTGTTTAAAACCAGAGGTTTATGGAGCTACAGAAAAGAAAAACATTGATTTACTGACATCAGAAAGAAATGTTGGATAACTCCACTTGCTTCCACATGTCCCGACACTGACCAGATATGAATTGAACGTTATGCTCCTTGTCTGTAAGGTGCATTTATTGTAATATGGTGCTAAGAAGTAATTTCAGTTAATAATCCATGTTTTGATTTCAATTAAAGTATTTTTATTGAGCATTTTATTGGTCTCTCAGCTTTTACTAGATTTTATTTTTGCTTTTTTGAGACAGGGTTTCTCTGTATAACATCCCTGGCTGTCCTGAAACTCTGTAGACTAGGCTGGCCTCAAACTCAAAGAGATCCTCTTGCCTTCTGAGTGCTGGGATTAAAGGCGTATATGCCACCACTGCCTGGCAAATTTTATTTTTTTAAAGTGAAGCAAAGTTGGAGCCTATTAGGGAAAGTGTGTGGTGAGCTTTGTTTATGTTTGGGATGGGACTTCACCATGAAGCCCTGATGGCCTGGAGGTTGGCTTGCGATTTGCTGCACATAAACTGTGCTGGGCTCAAATGTACAGAGATGCTCCTGCCTCTGCCTCATAAGGCCACCACCACGTGTGGCAAGAAAAGTCTTTCATATAATCTTAGATAGGTACACTTATTAAATGTTGGGGTAGAGAGACATATGGCTAGTTTTGGCTGTGGTGGAAAGTGGGAGACAGTACTCCTTTTCCTCAAAGTTTCTGGCTAGAACATTCTTCCAAGTTTACTTCCGAAAATACTTATGTATGTGTGTATGCCAAAAACTATAGTTTATGATATGTAATTTTTCTTGAGGAAAACTAAGCCACTGTTGTGGTTTGTTTGACAGTGTCTCTTTAGAGGCCAGCTTTCAGTGGATAAGTGCCACAAAACCTCTGTTTTTTTCTCCTCCCCCCCCCCTTTCTTCTTCTTATGTTTTTAAAGCTTTAGAGTCTAACCTTAGTTCCACAAGGTCCTTTAATACGCACTGTCCTTTAGCTAACAGTGAGAAATTTATAGGTTATTGACACGTAAACTTGTTTGTTTAGGAATCTTGCTCTTGTTTTGCTGAGGCATTTCTTTTACCTCAGCCTTCTGAGTGTGGGATTTTAGGACTGAGCTGCCACACCCTGTCCCTTTTAAAGTTAAAAGATTACAGTGGCCACTGAAGCCTCTGGGTGTAAAGCCGCCCCCCCCCCCCCCCAAGGAAACCTTCACAGAAATATATCAGTGTCTCTGGGTGTAAACGCCCTGTTGAAGGAAAGCTTCACAGAAATGTCTTCGTCTTCCAGTTTGCGGCTTCCAGTTTCTCCTGCTTTTCTGTTTACTTTTCCCGCACTGACACTGTCTACATGAAGTTTATAGTGATACATTGCGAGTGGATACTCTGATGGACTGCTGAGAGAGTCCCAGCAGTGAGGAGGGAGTTTTAGTTAGTGATGCATTGCTAGTGGACACACTGATGGACTGCTGAGAGAGTCGGAGCAGTGAGGAGGTTACAGTAAGCCGTGTGAATGTAAACCTGTGTTGGAAACACAGGAAGCCCACTTTGCGTACGTTCACTGATGCATTGTTTGCTGTACCACCCTGATGCTGATTTTCTTGTTTGCCAGGTGTGCTTAAGAAATAATCCTCTTTATCATGCTGGAGCAGTCGCATTTTCAATTAGTGCTGGGATTCCTAAAGTTGGTGTCTTAATGGAGTCAGTTTGGAATATGAATGATAGCTGTAGATTTCAACTGCGGTCTCCGGAGAGTCTGAAAAGCTTGGAAAAGGCCAGCAAAACCCTTGAGACAAAGTGAGTACTGAGGCCTATGCTTAAATCTCAGCTCTGCTGTATGGATGAGCATGGCCATCAAAAGTTTGCATAACGAAATGGGGAAATTGCTGAGCTTTCATTGTATGTGACAGTTTCTTTTTCAAAACATTTGGTTTTATGTATGAGTGCTCCTCCCCCTCTCTCTCTCTCTCTCTCTCTCTCTCTCTCTCTCTCTCTCTCTGTGTGTGTGTGTGTGTGTGTGTGTGTGTGTGTGTGTAAGCCAAGACAGGTCCTCTGGAAGAGCAGTAAGTGCTCTTGTACACCCAGTCCCCTCTCTACCCCTAAGTTGCATTCAGTTTTTGTTGGTGGTCAGATTGACAGGCGGTGCTCTCTCTCTCAATGCCTTTTTGTTCTTAGCGTGTGCCCTTTGCAAGTGTTACACCCTACTATTCCATGTTCCTGTTAGGCCAGCATTTGCTTTTCTCCTATACAGTAGCCTTTAGTCATTATAACATGAAGGAGTGTTTTCTTTTTGCTAATTTTGGTACATGGAAAATGACCACATACACAAATGTTTGAAGTTCTGATGTAATGATTATAAGCTTATTATAATTTCTGACATTTCTTTCGATGTTAGAAGTGCAGGCTGAAACTCGGAAGCACAGGGGTTTGTTTAGTAAGCTAAAATATACACTTAAGAAATCACACGACGCTGGGCAGTGATCCCAGCACTTGGGAGGCAGAGGCAGAGGCAGGCTGACCTCTGAGTTTGAGGCCAGCCTGGTCTACAAGAGCTAGTTCCAGGACAGGCTCCCAAACTACAGAGAAGCCCTGTTTGGAAAAGCAAAAAAAGAAAAAAAAAATCAAAGTATTAAGACAGTAATACTTAAGATTTATAATTTTAGTTTTTTTTATATTTAAAGAAATGGGTGGACCCAATTACAGTGATATTTGACCTAAAAATAAAAACAGATCCTACTTTGCTATTTTATGAACTCTTAAAAAAAAAGGATAGAAATTTATAGTGTTGGTAGGGCCAGCTTTTATGTACAAATATTGCTTATTTGGGTATGATAATCTGGGTGCACGAATGTCAGTCATCTGGGCATGGTGATCTGGAAGTGCACATGAGTTCTAGCACTTAGGAAGCGGGGGCAGGAAGAGACCTCAGACTCACAGTCAGCCGGGAGTTCCCAGCCCAAAACAACAGACAACCAGACATAACTTGTAAACAAGATGAAGAGAATGTGCTATTTAAACGGTAACTTAGCAGTTTTTATCAGTGAACTTCTATATTGAGATCACAGCCATTTCTTCAGTAGAACTGTGTCGGTCATCAATGTGCCTTCACTTGAGGTGTGAGATTCTCAGGGAGGGCACTAGGAAGCAAGAAGGTTAAGATGAGGACCCAAATTCTTTGTAATGTGATGTTAGTCTTGGTGTATTGCGTGTGTGCTTTGTCACCTATAGGACGTGGTGGCACTTTCGTCTTATGGCGCTCAGGTCTCTTCTATAGAAGCCAGCGTGGGAGACCTCGTCAGAGCAGCTCTCTCTTATGTGCACCATGTGCCCTTTTACTGCATGGAGCTGTAGGTAGAAATAAGTTTGTGTTTAAAAATAGAGCCATTGAATTAAGACGTCCCCCTCCCTCCTGAACTTGTTTCCACCAACTGGAAGTTTGTTTTATTCCGGTTATAATGAGAGGACTTTCTCACCTTAGGCCTGAGAGCAAGCAGGAGCCGGTCAAGACAGAAATGGGTCCCCCACCGTCTCCAGCGTCCACCTGCAGCGATGCCTCCTCCATTGCCAGCAGTGCTTCAATGCCCTACAGTAAGCTTTATGTGCTCTGTGTAGACGGTGCTGGTGTCTGACTTGTCAACACAATTCCATTTAACAATTCCTTCTATGGATGTTGTGTGTTCTCTTGGGTTTTTTTCCTTGTTGTACAACTTTAAGAAGAGAGATAATATTTATAGTGTTAATTGTTTCAGTTGTTTTTGACAATTACAGTTAAAAATATGTAAGATTTTTTTTGTAGTCGTCAAAGGAAGTGACCCCACTACCCATTGTGTGTTGCAGTTCTCTTTGCGTCTCATTATTTTGTGTATTAGCTAAGACATGTTTTCAGATTTTGCTTAGGACTTAAAGAATTTATAAAGCTAGGCTTAGAATTGTTCGTGGATTTCAAAGTCCTTGAAAGTCACACTTTGAAGTTATATGGTGGTTTTAAGGAGATCGTAGCCGATACTCCTTTTTAAATGTTGCCACACACAAACAGCTCATTTTATTGTGTAGTAGTGTACACTTAAATGGGAACCAGTTGTAGCCCTTCTTTATTTACTGTGAGTTTATTGGAGTATGAGTTTTATGTTGTAAATTCTCAATTCAGAAAGGGGGACTTAAGGATTCTTGGTTCCTGTACAAACATCCACTACTGTATGCTTAGATGGGACTGTCAGAGTTTTTATGGTTTCTTTTTGGTACTTAACGTTTTTGCTGTTGTCTAAGAACGACGTCGGTCAACTCCAGCCCCGAAGGAGGAGGAGAAGGTGAATGAAGAACAGTGGTCTCTCCGGGATGTCGTTTTTGTTGAAGATGTCAAGAATGTTCCTGTCGGCAAGGTTTGTTCAACACTACTACTCCATTTTGTTCAGCACTACTACTCCATTTTGCTTGCTTGAGGGTTTCTGTGGTTAGTGTCTGAAACCTCTTTCTTCCAGGCTACCTTTTAGTTAGTCTGCTTCAGTGGCTCCTTTTGACCTTCCGAAGGCGAAGAGATGAAGCTGTGCTGTGGTCAGGGCTCTCTAGGGGAACTGATAAACACACGCTCTCTGGCTCTCTCTCTCTCTCGCTCTCTCGCTCTCGCTCTCACTCTCTCTCGCGCGCTCTCACTCTCTCTCTCGCGCTCTCTCTCTCTCGCTCTCTCGCTCTCTCGCTCTCTTGCTCTCTCTTGCTCTCTCTTGCTCTCTCGCTCTCTCTTGCTCTCTCGCTCTCTCTCGCTCTCTCGCTCTCTCGCTCTCGCTCTCACTCTCTAGAATGACTTACAGGTTGTAGCCTAGCTAGTCCAGCAATGGTTGTCTACCAGTGGAAGGTTCCAGAATTTTTAGTAGCTGTGCAGCCCACAGGCTGTATGTCTCAGCAACTCTTCAGGATACATTGGAATCCTTAGAAGAAGTAGGCTTTAGCCAGTGAGAGTGAGGAAGTGAAGAGCTTTGTTCTCCCATGTTGTTTACATAGCTGCCAGCAGAAGCTGTGGCCCAGATTAGAGGTGAATCTTCCTAGCTCAGAAGATACGGATTAAAAGTGTAGCTTCCCACCTCAAAGATTAAAAGTGGGTCTTCCCACTTAAAGTGATTTAAGAAAAAAAAATCACTCACAGGTATAACCAGCCCCCTGAATTTTAGTTAATTTCTCATGTTGTCAAATTTTGACAATCAAGAATCCATCACATGTACATTGAGCATTTGAGATGATGTTTTCTTCTCAGGTTAATTTGGGATAATTTTACATGTACAGAAAATTTGGAGAGATATATTACTGTTTTTTTTTTTTTTAAGTAAGATTATTTGTTTGTGAGGTGTGTTTGCACACTGACATGAGTGTGTACAGATATGTGTGTGTGTGTGTGCTGATTCCCTTAGAACTAGAGTTAGAGGCCCTTGCAGGATGTTTATTGTGTTGTATATACACTGGTCCTTAGGATTGCAAGCATGTGCTCTGGCTGCTGAGCCCTCTCTGCTACCGGGTACATTACTTTAGACGCGGTCCCTGCTGTAACTCTGATGGGAGATCATTTGTAGCCTTAAGCACTGCTCTGCATGAACCAGCTTGTGCTTTCTCCTCCTTTCCTCCTGAAGATCTTCCTTCCAAGAAGCCAAGTAAATAGCAGTTTGCTCGGATGTTATTAATCGACCCTTTTGTCTCTCGGGCCATAGTTTAGAATTCCTATAGTAGAGAATATCCACAAAGTGAGTGCTTTTTAAATTGAAATATGATGACATTTGAAATTATGATTTTTCATTTGTACACAATGGAAATGAATGGTAACCAAGATCTATGGTTTATACAGGCCTTTCTTATAAAGGCTTTTCATTAATGTAGTTTGATTTGAGTTCACACTGGCTTAAACTCATAAATTAGTAGAAGAGGTGAGATACAGATGTCCTGCTTCCAAGTCCTGGCTTGTCTGCATTGTTGACCCCGTCTCCAGTTTGAAAGCAGTGTGGTCACACAAGTACGGATCTGGTAATTTAAACTTACTTAATTAAAAAAAGGAAATAACAGCAACAATAGTATGTCATGTCTTCAGTCATACTAATATCATTTAAATAGCTTTGCAACTTTCTAGGCTGCTGACCTACATAAATACAGAAAGTGCCAGGTGGAGTACGGTGAGGTCTATTTGTTACCTCATCACTTGGGAGGTAGCAGCAGAAAGATCCAGAAATTATTTAAGATCCCATTCAGCTTTATAGTGAAGATTAGCTTGGGATATAGCTATTGCTGCTTAGAGTAATAAAGAAGAAAGCTGAGCGGTCTGGTCAGTAAGTGGCCAACTCCCGTGATCGTGGTACACGGCTAACACGCGGTGTAATCATTGGCTCTGAGTTGGTTCTTTTAGCCTTGAATGTGGACCTGACAGGAAAGTTTTAATGGTTAATGTAACAGTGTGGTGCTCATTGAGGATGCATACAAGAACTTAAGTGTCTTCAGTATTAAGTCACTTCGGCAAGCAGTATCTGCATGCATAAACTTTTTAAAGATTACTCATTGTATTTGCCTCTCGTTTCCAGGTGCTAAAAGTGGATGGTGCCTATGTTGCTGTGAAGTTTCCGGGAACATCCACTAACACAAACTGTCCAAACAGCTCTGGCCCAGATGCCGACCCTTCTTCACTCCTGCAGGACTGCAGGCTGCTCAGAATCGACGAGCTGCAGGTCTGTATAGGGATTCTCAGTTAATTCTGGGATGGACCATTGAGTTTGTTAGAGTGAGAGCAAAATTCCCATTGTTGTTGGCAGGTTGTCAAAACTGGTGGGACACCAAAAGTTCCAGACTGTTTTCAGAGGGCCCCTAAAAAGCTTTGTATACCAGAGAAGACTGAGATCCTGGCGGTGAATGTGGATTCCAGAGGTGAGGACTTTCGTCTTTCCCGTTCGCGCTTGTGCCCAGGGGAATAGGAGACATCGTTGGTGACTTGATGGTTTTTGTCCCTGGCATGTCGCACAATCCAGTGAAACGTGGCTGAATTTACGCACTGCTCTTGAAGAGTGATTGGTAATGTGTGTGAGTTTTCTACTTCTCTTTCTTTTTGTGCCTTTGAAAGGTGTCCATGCTGTTTTGAAGACAGGAAACTGGGTGCGGTACTGTATCTTTGATCTTGCTACAGGAAAAGCTGAACAAGAAAATAATTTTCCAACAAGCAGCATTGCTTTTCTTGGTCAGAATGAGAGGAATGTAGCTATTTTCACTGCTGGACAGGTAAGAGCCGCATTTTCCTCTTTAAGAATAGATAAAAGACTGGCGTCTTTGTGCCTCGTAGGGCTTGCCTGTTAGGGAATTAAAGATTTTAGAATAGTCAGCATATTTTCTTATGAGAGTTTTAAATTTGATTATTATTGCTAACATTTAGTAAAATAAATACACTTATCGTAAGGTCAATCTTTGTCTCCCACTCCTTTTTTTTTGTTGTTGTTGATAAGGGTCTCTAGTTTAGGTTGAACTTGAACTCTTGCTCTTCCCGTTTTATTTTATCCTTCTAAGTGTTTAGGATTTGGGCTTGCATGGTCACAGTAGGTTTGTATAATCAGTTTTGATGTGATCAAGTAGTATTTATTATTTTTCATCCATTGTAGGAATCTCCTATTATTCTTCGAGATGGAAATGGTACTATCTACCCCATGGCCAAAGATTGCATGGGAGGAATAAGGGACCCTGACTGGCTTGATCTTCCGCCAATTAGTAGTCTTGGGATGGGTGTACACTCTTTAATAAATCTTCCTGCTAATTCAACAATCAAAAAGAAAGCTGCTATTATCATCATGGCTGTAGAGGTAATTTAACTTTTGAATTACTTGGCATTTTAATTAAGAAGAAATACTGATATCTTGAGAAAATTCTTGAAAATTCTTGTTCCTTCCCTATAATAACTAATAACTATAATAATATAATAATAAACTAGATGAGAAGTCTGGTTACGGTATAATTTTGTTTAAAAAATGAAGGCATTTATACTGTTGGAATAGCACAGTGTGCTGAGATAAAAGTTGAGAAGGCTTCTGAGGAAGTGTTGTCTGTGCTGAGGGGCGAGAGAAGATTGCTGTCTGTGGTACCAGGTGTTATCTTTAAGCATCTCAATAATGTTAGAAAAATATGTCTAGCCAAGAAGTGAAGGTGATATAGGTACCAGGGGGAGCACAGGGTGACTTGGGTCTTTCCCTGAGGTGCCTAAGTTTGATCTGAATCCCAGTAGAAGAATTTTGAGGTGGTGAATGGCATTTTCTATTTTAAAGATCAGTAATAAAGTATTGGGGTTTTAGGGAGGAGTGGAGAGAAAAGAGATGTTTAGAGAATCAGATAAAAACTAGTGTATAATCCAAGTTAGATACAAGGCAGACTTGAACTTTTGAAAACGGGAAAAAGGGAGAGATTTGATGTACTTGAAGGAAGCAGAAACTGCACAGCTTAGCTTAGGACCTGGTGGATGGTAGTGGTCAGGGAGAGCTGTGTGTGAGATGGTGATGGGGGAAGGTGGAGGAGGGGCAGGCAGAGTAAAGTGAGATTTGGGATTGCTATGGTTGAGCTGCTTTCAGTTGGAGAAGTAGAGATGTTTCCACTCAGCTCTGCAGCTAGCTCTGAGCATTAAAAGGCAAACGGGAATAGTGAGATGGGAATGGTGGTGTTCAAAGTACCGTTGGGCCAGAAGACAGAATTATTTATAAAAAGGGATAAGATCCTGGGTAGACTTATATTTGCTTTTGCAAGTAGAATCAGGAAAATTTGTTGATGCTAAAGGCAAGAGATCAAATTCAAGAAAAAGTGCAAAAAGTCTTGTTTTATTAATTCAAAATTGCTTATTTATTTTTGTGTCTGTCTGCATGTGCCATGGAGCACCCAAAGCTGTGTGGAGTTGGGTCTCTTTCTAGATCTAAAGACGGACCTAGAGCTGTCCGCACCCCACCACACAGGGCCTTAAATTGCTCAAAGGTGAGCATCTAGGTCAGGGTTAACATAGGTACTTTGTTTTTAGATGTGCAACCTTGAGGATGCATGTCTATCACACATCCATGAGGACAGTGGAGAATAACAAAGAAAAACAAAACCTGAGAACAAAGAGAGACAGAACACAATTCAGTGATTTGAATGTGACATGAGTAGAGCTACAGACTTTTTAGTTTGCTCTGAGCTCCCTGTGCCTTTTCCCATAGGGCAGCACAGCTAAGCATGGTACTAGATCTAGCAGGTTGGCAACGAACACTTCCTGTACAGGTGCTGATGCCAACCAGCTGACTGGTGGGCTGTGATCATAGGAGTGGGGGGTGGACAGACTGAATGAAAAGGCTTGTGTGCTCAGGCTTGGGGTTCAGCGAGACTTCATCTGTGAGCATATGGCAGAAAGTCACCCGTAGTAGTAGTTAATTCCACAGGGAAAGCAGCTTTTCTCACATGTGCCAAGCACGCTGAGTTTGCAGTGACCCCTCTATTCCGTCTTCTTCCCCATGAGGTTGGGGAGGGAGACTTTAAGGCAGTTTCTGACAAATTGTTCAGTGTCCTTTTCTTTGTCCGTCTCTATTCCCATACATACCTGTTTGTTTAAAGTTTTTTTTTTTTAAATAAAACTAGTGCTTTATGTTCTATGAAATGTCCTTCTCTTTAGTTTTTCACTTCTGTACTGTTTTTGTGTTTGTTGTTTGAAAGACTTGTTTTTCTATGTGTAAAGTAGCATGTGCGCTCCTGGTGCCAAGGAGGCCAGAGCAGGATGTCAGATCCCCTGGAACTAGAATTACAGAGGGCTGTGGATGCTGGGAACTGAATCTGGGTTCTCTGCAAGAGCGTCGTGTGCTTTTAACTGCTGAGCCATTGCTCCAGCCCCTGAACTACTTCTTTGTGCTACGAGACAAGAGACAATAGTATTTTCTAAGCATATCTTACAGCACTGTTATGTCTTGATAGTTAGATCTGTTTCTGACTTTGGAAATTATACCTATGATAATTCCTAGAGAGTTAAAGGTTTTGTATTCATGTACCACAACATAATATAACCCTTTGCACGCCTTGTTTACTGAATATGTACGTGATTGGGGGATGTCTTGGGAGGCACATGTGTAAATCGGAGGACAATTACGTGAGTTGATTCTCTTCACCATGTGCCTTGGGGATTGGTCTCAGGTGGTCAAGCTTGGTGGTAAGTGCCTTTGCCCACTGAGCCTTCTCATAGACCCAGAAATGTAACTTCTACACAATGAGGTGCTGGTAAGTAAGTCTTGAATAAAGAGTCACATCATTTGTAGCTGATAGTATTGCTAGTGCTCTAATTTGAGAGCCGGACTAAACACCAGGGTGTCCACCAAACATGGCCAATTTATCATACCCCAGGCATTCCCGTTGAGTTATTCATTGTGTAACTGGTTTTCCGTCAGTTACAGAGTGAGGTAGTTCTGACAATTGGAAACCTTTACTCAGACATGTTTCCCAGAAAGTTCCTACTCTTTCTGCCCTCACTTAACAGAATACAGAAGAATTCAGCCACGTGCAGCCTGTTTCTGCTTGAAGACCTGGATCTGATTGCGTTGTAGTGGCCACAACACAATGTTTGATGTATGTAGTTTTGGATATATTTGCTGGTCAGTTTCGTTGAAGATTTTTTTGCCCTCTTTTGCCCGAGTACAGAAACAAACCCTAATGCAGCATATTCTGCGCTGTGACTATGAGGCCTGCCGACAGTATCTCGTGAATCTCGAGCAAGCGGTTGTGTTAGAGCAGAACCTACAGATGCTGCAGGCATTCATCAGCCACAGATGTGATGGCAATCGGAACATCCTGCATGCTTGTGTCTCAGTTTGCTTTCCAACTAGCAACAAGGAAACTAAGGAAGAAGAGGGTAAGACCAGCACCATAGCACACCTTCTGTGGAGAACGTGCACGTTTTACTTTATGTTATATGTTCTTGGAAGGTCTGACTTTGTAGGTGGCAAGGATATTTATAAGGGTTAGATATGGAAGTCTGCATTAAGTTTGATCTGTGAGGTTTTGTCTTTAATTCTTTGAATAATATACAAGCTGAGTATGTTGATACTAAACGAACTTAGCAAATTGAAGTAAGTACAGTGACTTTTTCTTTTTCTTTTTTCTTTTTTTTTTTTTTGGTGTTTTGAGACAGGTTTCTCCATGTAACAGCCCTAGCTGTCCTGGAACTAGCTCTTGTAGACCAGGCTGGCCTTGAATTCACAAAGATCCGCCACCTGCTTTTGCCTCCCAAGTGCTGGGATTAAAGGCATGTGCCACACTTCCTGGCTACAATGACATTTTAAAAAGCATTTTAAATTATATACGTGTGTATGCCTGTGAATGTGTGCACAAGGGTGGGTGCACTTGCCTGAGAGGAGCAGAGGCATCGGATCCGGTGGAGCTAGATTTCCAGCAGCCATGAATCATGGTACTGGGACCTGTACTGTGCTCCTTAAGAGAGCAGGGAGTGTTTTCAATTGCTGGTCATCTCTCTACTCCCTAAATAATTATCTCAGTATATATGTATGTATGTTCATGTGTGCACACGTGCCAGTGCTGGGGTTACAGGTGGATGTGAGCTGCCCCACAGGAGTCCTGGGGAATTTTGGTCATCTGCAAGGTTAACAAGTGTTCCCAACTGCTGAGCCACCTGTGTCTCCAGCCCCCATAAGCCACCAGAAGCAGCATTTGTCCTGTTGTTTGAAATGTAGAAGGGAAAAAATAAGTTACTGGGTTGTTACATGTTTCTGAAAGTCAGTAAGATAATTTGTTTTGGTGGTGTGTGTGTGTGTGTGGATTTTTGTCTTTTTTTTAATTGGCTAAATGTGGAAGAATCTAAGTGAAACTTTGTGATTATTTTGAATTCTGCTGGTGATGTTGTGGTAAGTGCATTTTGAGTGGTGACTTGCAAATCTCATTTTTATTTCATCAGAATTCCGGGAGCTGTGTATAAATGGCATAGAACTAAGACGGGCAGACTGATAAGCGAGCCATCTTTTTTTTTTTGTTTTGTTTTGTTTTTGTTTTTGTTTTTCTGAGACAGGGTTTCTCTGTGGCTTTGGAGCCTGTCCTGGAACTAGCTCTGTAGACAAGGCTGGTCTCGAACTCACAGAGATCCTCCTGCCTCTGCCTCCCGAGTGCTGGGATTAAAGGCGTGCGCCACCACTGCCCGGCATAAGCGAGCCATCTTATTTATTTATTTATTTATTTATTTATTTATTTATTTATTTTATTAATAGGTAACTTTAAGTCTAGTTGAGTTTACCTTTTGTTATTTATGTTGTTGAAATGAGGCAGAATAAAAAATAAAGGTAGTATTTCAACCTTTGTCACCTGCTATGCTAATTGAAGCACTAACATGGGTGAGTTAGTGTTTACTGGTCAGTCCATACTATCTGTTGTTTTCAAAGTTTAAATCCTAATTTTTCCCCTTAAATTTCAGAAGCTGAGCGCTCAGAAAGAAATACATTTGCAGAAAGGCTCTCTGCTGTGGAAGCCATTGCAAATGCAATATCAGTTGTTTCGAGTAATGGCCCAGGTAATCGGGCTGGATCATCAAGTAGTCGAAGGTAATATGATTTTTACAAGGAAGTTTAATTGGAAGGAAAAAGTCCCAAGTACAGAAAGCAGTGTCTCTCATACTGACTGTTGTGTGCATGGATTGGTGGGTCCTTTCCTGTTTGTTTTTGGCTTCTACCAATAGCACTGGGAAATGTCTGGTAACTAATTAGGGTTCAGGTCTGAACACTGGGATCTCACAGCTCAGACTTGTTTTGAACATGATCTGAACTTACCATTCTTCTTAGGCAGTTGTCTCCTGAGATGGAGAACAAGGAGCACAGTACAGTCACACCTGCCCCGACCCACAACAACAACAACAGCAATAAAATCAAAAACCAACCCTCATATTCCTTATATAGGTTCATTCCTCAGATGTCTTAATGATCTGGGGAGAAGTAAAAGGCTGATATGTATTTTGAATGTTTGATTTTAAATTTTCAGGTTTTCTGAGTTGTTGAATGAATAATCCTTTGTAACCTATTAAAACTGCTAGGTGTTTCCTAGATAATAAATAATTCAGTAATTTTCTGCAGGAAAAGGGCAAATTTTAGATATGCAAGCGTCCGAGTTCTTGGTCATGGACACAGGGTGTGTGAAGGCATTGGTGGGTAGTTGAGCCCAAGGCGGCACAGCGCAGCCTGCTTCACGGGAAGACCATTGCCCGAGTTTCTGCTATGTACTCATCTGTTCCCTTCACAATGGTTTTTTTCTAAATTGGCATTAGGAAAGCTACCAAGTTGATAGTTTCTCTGAACTCAAAAAGATCCAAAGTGAGACATAACAAAAAAAAAAACTCTGTGGGTGACCAAATCATAATTTTAAATAGTACAGAAACATGTGTACTATACATATGGAAATTATTATAAACTTACTTAACTAGAACTACATTAAGCAAAGCGTTGACTCTAAAATGGGAAGTAACTTAAATTCTTCACGAAGAAATTAGTTTCTGAATTATTTCAGGTATTTCATTTCCTCAGGGAAATTACAGGTGCCAATCACTTTGGACTCTGATACGGTTGGTCCAATGCCAATACTGCCATCTTTTTTCATATAAGGATTATTTTGAAGGCAAAGACTAAAAGGAGCTTCAAGAGTGGGCGATGAGTTGCTCACAGAAATAGCTTTGCAGAGTAAGCTCCTTTGAGGGATTTGCCGAAGATTCCACTGCAGTGCTCTTAACCATGCAAGCTCAGGGCTGCCGGCGACCAGATGACAGCACAGGAGGCTTACTATCCGCGCCGGGCAGTAGGAAGTCCACAGACTGCTTCATTGAAGTGAAGTCCTCCTCTAGCCTACAGTGGACTTTGTAGGCGATGCCCCTTGATGAGTATGCAGGCTGGGATTCCTGAGCTGTAAGCTCAGAACTGATGCGGTTTCACGGTTGAATGGAATACTGTAATGACTTCAGATGATGCTATGACTCGCTAGTTCCTGAGTACAGAGGGCAGACTTAGTGGAGAGCTTGATTGAGGCATCTGATTGCAGGTGTGTGCTCTAGCCTTGTTGACCTGGAAGACACATGACCTTCGCTTTTCTGTCACAGTGTTGTATTTGACCATGACTGGATTCTAAGGCTTCTGTAGCATGGATAGAGCGTGCTTACAAAGAGGAGATTACACCATCCTTGAATTCTTCCATATTGTCAGAAAACACGATGACTCCAGGCAAGCCTATATGAAGAAAAGTCAAAACGTCAAAACTCTGAATCTTAGCAGCCAAGTGGTTCCTCCTCAGTATTGTCCTCAGCCATTGAGGATCCAGGTGAATCTCCATGAATTGTGTACAGCATCTTGAAGAATAATTTTCTTTTTCTTTTTGTTTTTTTATTTTTTAAGAATCTGTATGAGGAATTGGGCAATATACTTAAAAGTGTTCCCAAGACCCAATGAAGAAAAAGGTTAAGGACAATTTAAAAAATGACAAGGAATGACCCCTCATTTAATATTGACTTGACTACATCATAACAACAAAGTTGGGAAGTTTGCACGTTCAAGATGAGGCTATGATCTCAGTTTACCTTCATTTATTCTAATGTACACCAAGCTAGAAGTTGGAGAATACACCACATGTGCTTTCTGATGTCTTTAGATGACCATGTGTACTTCTAGTTTGCCACTATTTCTGTTTCTTACGCCTGACTTCCCTTAAATCGTAATTTTATATTTCTTATCTAGTAGGCATTTTCACTGTGACCCTGGAATGAGCACTTTTTCTTAATAAGCCCCAAACACACATTTATTTTCAGGTTATTTGCAGTGCCTTCCATTTCCTACATTTTCCCATCCGTGTTGTGAGTAGAACATGTTGGCGCCCCAGCGGCTGTCATCTCAGGGCAGTGCAGTCACTGGTGTGCTCTGCCCTGGGAAGAAACCTGCTCTTCTCTCTGAGTGCTGACTGACTGAAATCATGGTGCTCTGCCCTTCTGTCTTAGAAAAACTTGTGATCTTAGGTTTCCAAATCAGGGAAGTGGGGAGAATGTTGAGTAGATATATGTGGCCGTAAATATATAGGTAATACATTATTGGAGACATTAAAACTTACACCACAAATAAGTTTCTAAAAACACATTCCTGGAAATAGACTCTTGAAAGAAATTGTCATGTTCTTAATTTTTCTTATAAAAGCAAAACTATGTTGATATGGAAAAACACATTTACACTGAGATTAAATAGTTGCTACATTTGGAAACTCCAAACATTAACAAGATTGTTTAAGATTTTTTATTTTGTTTCTCATAAATTACAAGGTCTTCCACAGTAGAAGTCATATCTTTGTGATTATGGCTGCATGGGAAAATGAAATCCCCATCTATAAGAGTTTTTACTCTTTATTTAGAAGCTTTAAAAATTGTGGTTCAGTGGAGGGATTTGTGCTCTCTTAACCCTATTGTCTTAAGTGTGATTGTGTGGCTGGCATAAACTTTTATTTAGGTACAGTACAGGCTTGTATGTAGGAAGGTACCAGTTCCCCTGATGAGGGTTCTTGAGTAGTTATCTTTTTAGTGATGTAGACCACCTGTACAGTGTTCTTTCTTTATATAGCAAGAGGAGAAAACAAATCAAGCCCTAGTAACATTTTTAGTTTAATTAATTTTTTGAAGGTGTAAGTTGTATTGTTTGTTGAGGGTTTTTGTTTTGTTTCATTGACTTTTTTTTTTTTTTTTTCTGGGTGGGCTCTTTTAGGTATTGAAAAAAATCTAAATTGTTCTTTGTTTTAAAATTGCTCATGTGGATATTTGTTTAATTGCTTTTGAGTTCACAGAAAAGGAATTTAGTAGGCTAATATTCATTTTGTACTAATCAGTAGTTTTATTGATATTTGTTTTTTAATTTAATTTTTAGGAAATGGGACCAAAAAATTTTGTTGTAATATTTAGGTGTAAATTTATCCTAATTGTATGTATGAAAGATTATTTCTAATGTTACCGCACTAAAACTTTTGTTCCCTTTGCTAAAGTTTGTGGGGGCTTTAATGCTTTCAGTGTCCATTGGGTACTGGACTCATTTCTGCCCACTACCGACTCATCCTGTGCTCACAGAATTGGTGTTTGTACTTAAGTCCCTTGCCTGGAGTATTTGCTTATAGAAGCTCTGAGCTCAGATGAGAGCACCTGTGCACCTCCTGTTAGGTTAGACATGGTAATGAGTTCTTATTTTGTCCATATCCTTCTAGTTTGAGATTACGGGAAATGATGAGACGTTCATTGAGAGCAGCTGGTTTGGGTAGACATGAGGCTGGAGCTCCGTCCAGTGATCACCAGGATCCAGTTTCACCCCCCATAGCTCCCCCTAGTTGGGTTCCTGACCCTCCTTCAATGGATCCTGGTAAGAGCTCTTGTTTTATTTAGTGTTTAATAAAAAGGCAAGATTGTGAAAAGAGAAATGACATTTTAGTGAAATAGTTTTAAAATTGATGTGGGATTTCCCTCTGTATTCTGTGATTACCATTAATGAATAAAGGCCTATAGCAGAGCTATAGGGGAACAGAGCTAGGCAGGGAAAACTAAACAGAATGCTGGGAGAAAGGAGGCGGAGTCAGGGGAAGCCATGGAGCCCTGCTGGAGACAGACGCCGGAACTTTACCTGGTAAGCCACAGCCGTGTGGCGATACACAGATTAATAGAAATGGGTTAAATTAATGTGTAAGAGCCAATAAGAAACTAGAGGTCATGGGCCAAGCAGTGATTTAATTAATACAGTTTCTGTGTGATTATTTTGGGTCTGAGCAGCCGGGAACCAATATGCGGCCTCCTAGGACAGATGATGACAGTAGAACGGTGGCGTGATTGATTAGCTGAAAAATTGGCCTAAGGGGCTTGCTTGTTTTTTTTTTTTTGTTGTTGTTTTTTTTTTAAGAATCTCTTACATAATTTATTTCTATGCTGGTAAGAGGCTTGCTGGCCCCTTGATTATAAATACATCAATATAAATGAATGGTTTGCCTAATGGGTTTTCTCATTGGAAAAGAAATTTCCTCTTAACCTTTTGTTGGATTTGACCTTTGGTTTGTGGAGGAAACCTTAAGGCCTGTTAGCAGAAAGGCTAGGGGTATGCTGCCCATAATGATATGCACCTGCTGTTCTGTTTGCTAAAGATGGTGACATTGATTTTATCCTGGCCCCCGCTGTGGGATCTCTTACCACAGCAGCGACTGGCAGTAGTCAAGGACCAAGCACCTCCACCATCCCAGGTAAGACCTCGCTGCTGTCTGCTTGGGCTGACACACCCTATCCAGGCTCTGAATAAAGTTCATACTTTGGTCTCAAAGATAATGTTTTCCTTTGCTTAAAAAAAAAAAAGGTATTGTACTATACATAATCTTCCTTCTGTATAATATGGAATACAGTGCTTGCATACATGCATTAGGAAATCAATTAAAATTTATAAAATGTGTTAATATGCTTAAACTCTTTGTATTAAGTTAGTTTGCTCTTACAGATATTGTTCTAGTGACTTACTCCATATCCTGGTATGTTTTTCAGAACTCGGTCTTTCTTCTGTTTGATACTAAAATGATTCTGCTTAATTACAGGCCCTTCCACAGAGCCTTCTGTAGTGGAATCCAAGGATCGAAAGGCAAATGCTCATTTTATATTAAAACTGCTTTGCGATAGTGCAGTTCTGCAGCCGCACCTGCGAGAGCTCCTTTCTGCCAAGTAAGAAGCTCGACAATCTTTTTAGATGACTCCCTGTGTGAATTGAGTTGTGGGGTACTGAACATAGTCTGTCAGTATATTTCTTCTGCTGCCACTATCATGTTTGTGTGAATTTAAAACATCAGAATCCAACTCTAAATTATTCTTAGTAAAAGAGGAGTTCTTGGTGTCAGATATTAGGCCCTGAATGACTGGAAACCATGCTCTTGTTAGTTGGGTCAGGGTGTGTGCTTCTCTTGGGGACAGCACAGAATGTGTTGACATGGATAGTGTATCATCCCTGCCGTTAGGAAGCTGAGGCAGACGAATCGTGATCAGGGCCATCATAGACAACAGAAGATTGTTTCTCTAATAGCTTCACAGAGTAATCTTTCTGTAACTGAAACAAAAGTTGAGTTGTGTGTTTATAGTGAACACTCCTTCCTCCCTCCTCTTTCCTAGTAGATAGGAAGGCAGCATTGTGTATTTGTGTTTTTAAGACAGAGGTCTGCCTGCCTCTGCCTCCTGAGTGCCAACTTTAAAGCGAAGAACCGTCACGCCTGTCTGCTCTTCTCATTTTAGGGATGCGAGAGGGATGACCCCATTCATGTCTGCTGTAAGTGGCCGCGCTTATCCTGCTGCAATTACCATTTTAGAAACAGCCCAGAAAATTGCAAAAGGTAATTAGTGCATAGTTCATGGCCTAAATGAGCTGCTCCTTTTTAATTTGAATAGATTCTCTTCATGTATAGCATTGCAATTATTCAAACTATGTTTGTAAATATAATTGAAATTATCAAGATAATTTTTGTATATATAAAATTTTGTTAATACTTTTTTTCAAACTTCATATAACAGCAACTGGTATGAATTTTTCACTACGTTTATAATTGGTAGTATAAAATCTGAAAGTAATACAGTGTTGTCTATGCTTAATTGATGATCTGACAAGCTTATAGCGATAATAGGCTGCCATATTGTAGCTGCATCTAACTTAAACAAGAATTGAGGAATATCAAATTTCTGTCATCTAGTTCTTTTTTTTATTTTTTTATTGACTTTTTTTTATTTTTTTTATTGAGAATAAGAAAAAAGTTTCCGCCTCCTCCCAGCCTCCCATTTCCCTCCCCCTCCCCCACTCCTCCCCCTCCCCCCACTACTCTCCCCCTCCCTCTCCAGTCCGAAGAGCAGTCAGGGTTCCCTGCCCTGTGGAAAGTCCAAGGTCCTCCCCCCTCCGTCCATGTCTAGGAAGGTGAACATCCAAACTGGCTAGGCTCCCACCAAGCCGGAACATGAAGTAGGATCAAAACCCCTTGCCATTGACCTTGGGTTCTCATCAGTCCTCATTGTTCGCCATGATCAGAGAGTCCGGTTTTATCCCATGCTTTTTAAGTCACAGTCCAGCTGGCCTTGGTGAGCTCACAATAGATCAGCCCCACTGTCTCAGTGGGTGGGTGCACCCCCCGTGGTCCTGACATCCTTGCTCGTGTTCTCCCTCCATCTGCTCCTCATTGGGACCTTGGGAGTTCAGTCCAGTGCTCCAGTGTGGGTCTCTGTCTCTATCTCCATCCATCACCAGATGAAGGTTCTATGGTGATATGAAAGATATTCGTCAGTATTGCTATAGGATAGGGTCATTTCAGGTTCCCTATCCTCAGTTTTCCAAGGGACTAACTGGGGACATCGCCTTGGGCTCCTGGGAGCCACTCTAGGTTCAAGTCTCTTGCCAACACTAAGGTGGCTCCCTTAACTAAGATATGTGCTTCCCTGCTCCCCTATCCAACCTTCCTTTATCCCAATCTTCCTGTTTCCCCAAGTTCCTCCAATCCTCCCCTTCTCACTTTTCTCTCCCCGTCCCCCCTTATCCCCAACCCACCCCACCCCCAAGATCCCAATTTTCTCCCCGGCAATTTTATCTACTTCCCTTAGCCAAGAGGATAACTATATGTTTTTTCTTGGGTTCACCTTCTTATTTAGCTTCTTTAGGTTCACCAGGTATACACTCTGTGACCTTGTCATCTAGTTCTTAAAGGATGAATTATCTTTTTTTTCAAAGACTGATGTTAATAAATTGCAGTATGGTCTGTAATTTACTAAATAAAACATAGACTCAAGAGTCTTAGTTTTTTGAGACAGTGCCTCACTATGTAGTACAGGCTAACCTCAAATATGTGTTCTGCCTCCAGTGTGCTGGGATTGATTATAGGTGTGCACTGTCAGACCTGGCTAAGACTTGAGGCTTAACTGTTGGATACAGGACCAAGGAAGGCTTCCAGTGGCTGAAGTGTGTGTTGTCATCACAGAGAGTTACAATGTAGTCAGTTTTGCCTTTTTTGCTCCAGAATTGGCTGGATTTTCTTATACATTGACTTACGCAAATTATTTTCAAGTGTATAGGTATTTTGTATTCATGTCTGTGTAGCATGTGTGTGCCTGATGCCTGCTAAGGCCACTAGTGGTCATTAGATCTCTGGAGACTGCAGAGAAAACAGTGTTGAGCCTGGTGTGTGGGTGCGGGGGGGGCCCTGGTGAGAACCAGTGCTCTTAACAGTTTGAGTCATCTCCAGCTAGACTTTTCACATTTTGACTTAAAAAGTTTTTTAACTAATAAGAAGAGGTTACTAATTGGTACTAAATATATTTAAGGCTCCTCCTTGTGCTTGTGGTTAAGTCCTTTCTGATAGATGAATTTCTGTGTTCTTAATTCTTCAGCTGAAGTGTCTGCAAGTGAAAAAGAGGAGGATGTGTTCATGGAAATGGTTTGCCCATCGGGCACTAACCCTGATGACTCTCCATTGTATGTCCTGTGTTGCAACGACACCTGCAGTTTTACATGGACTGGAGCAGAACACATTAACCAGGTAAGTCATCCTAGCACTTCTTCAGGTTTCCTTTCCCCCCTTAACTAGAGTTAAAGTGTGTAAATATCTCTGGTGTTTTCTTTTACTTTTAAAATTATCCAAAGAATTAATTTTGATTTGGTTCCTACATAAATATGGCAAAAAGGGTCATTCATTACTAATTAAATATGGTGGATTTTGAAAATTGAGTCTTCCCACGTGCAGGACTCTGACCCATGGCTTTTGATACAGATTTTATAATTACTGTCTATTTAAGGATATGGACTACTGTGATGTGCTTGGTTTTCATCCTTTTACACTGCCCGTTGCACATTCATCATGTTCTTGTTCCCCAAGTGCCTTACTGTTACCCTGCCGTTAACTGGGACCCATCTTAATTTCAGGACATCTTTGAATGTCGAACCTGCGGATTGCTGGAGTCGCTCTGTTGCTGCACCGAATGCGCGAGGGTATGTCATAAAGGACACGATTGCAAGTAAGTCCAGCTGCATTTTTTTGTTTGTAGGTTTCTCTGTAGCTTTGGAGCCCATCCTGGAACCAGGCTGGCCTTGAACTCCAGAGATCTGCCTGCCTCTGCCTCCTAGGCAGGGATTAAAGGTGTGAGCCACCACTGTCCAGCTCCATTTCTCAGAAGCAATTTAGGCATATGTTGCCATGCAAAACACATTATGCTTCGATTGTTGGCATAGTTTACAAAATTTAGAAAGTTGAGGGTTTTTTTTCGCATTTCTGTTTATATGTAAAGAAATATGGTCTTCGATTTTTTTTTTTTTTGTATTGTTGAATAACTTGTTTTCTTTTATCGGTAGTCTTCCTTAACCAGAATCAGGACAGTAGGCTAAGGAATGTATAATTAGAATCAGATTAATATTATTCAGATTAGTGCTTCTAAACATGTGTACAGAAAAGTTTCATCTGTATTCTGCAGCCAGTTTTAACTCCCTCTCTCCCCAGCATTGTTAAATGTGTTATGCTGAATAGTTGATCTATACCTTGTTTATGTTTTAAATGTTTTAATCTTCTATTCCACGGTAGAGTCCTTAGCTGGTTTGTTAGTTGTTAGAGACTGCAGTACAGCTTGTGTCCCAGGGCTACCAGCAGGAACCCTGCTATAGATGCACAGGGACTGAATGCCTCCGTCAGGATCCTCCATTGGGGCGCTGAGACACACCCGCTGGTTCACATCATGTAAAGAGAGACTAGACTCTTGCAGATTGTCCTCTAATGTTTGCATATGCTCTGTGGACAGGGTGGCCCCCTCGTCTGTCCTTCACTCACCCTGCCCCATAGACAGACGTAAAGCCCACTTTAGTTTCTGTGTCCATGTGTGTGCACTGCCTTGCTGACTTCCAGGGTGGGGGAGCAGGAGTCCTGTTCTGACAGCATTTGCAGTCCTGTCAGGTGAAAGACAAACGCAGGAAGCGTCTGCCCACAGTGGTCAGAGAGTTGCCCAGATGCGTGTGGGAGGCCACCTAGGGCTGGGAAAGAAAAGGGAGTGACTATCCGGGACAACAGGATGCTGGGTTCTATTCATTCATTCATTCATTCATTCATTCATTAAGATTTCTGCCTCCTCCCCGCCACCGCCTCCCATTTCCCTCCCCCTCCCGGATGCTGGGTTCTTAATAGGAATTTTAGTGTTGCTTTCTGGATTTCATACCTTTAAATCTTTTAATCTTTCTTGTATATAGCTTGTAAAAGTTACACTTTGCCTTTTAACATAAACCAGAGTTCTCTAGTTTCACCATGTTGTAGGCCCTCATTTCAGTGCAGGTCTTTTTTTCTTAAGTTTTCTATACATGAACTTTTCTGTGAATTCCTGTAGACTCAAACGGACTTCACCAACAGCCTACTGTGATTGTTGGGAGAAATGCAAGTGTAAAACTCTGATTGCCGGGCAGAAGTCTGCTCGTCTCGACCTCCTCTACCGCCTGCTCACTGCTACAAATCTGGTCACCCTACCAAACAGCAGGCAAGTAGAATTCTTGGGATGCAGATGGACCAATGGAAGGAGCTCGGCATACGGTGCAGCTCGCTCACTCTCACGGCCTGCTGTCTTTCAGGGGGGAGCACCTCTTGCTGTTCTTAGTGCAGACTGTCGCCAGGCAGACAGTGGAGCACTGTCAGTACAGGCCGCCCCGAATCAGGGAGGATCGGAACCGGAAAACAGCCAGTCCTGAAGGTGAGCGTCTTGAACATTTCTTTCTAACTTGTGTGCAAAGCCAAGGATTTTATGTTTGTCTGACCCACTCGTTCTTCTCAGATTCAGATATGCCTGACCACGACTTAGAGCCACCAAGGTTTGCCCAGCTTGCACTAGAGCGAGTCCTGCAGGACTGGAATGCTTTAAGATCCATGATTATGTTTGGATCACAGGAGAATAAAGACCCGTATGTATCTGTTCAAACACTTGGAACTGTCCCTCCTCCTGTGCTGATGGTGCCGTCTACAGTGTGCTCTGTCTTTTTCTAGTCTGAGTGCCAGCAGTAGGATAGGCCACCTTTTGCCGGAAGAGCAGGTATACCTCAACCAGCAGAGCGGCACAATTCGGCTAGACTGTTTCACCCATTGCCTTATCGTCAAATGCACAGCTGATATTTTGGTGAGTTCATTGATTCTCAGTAGACTTCATGCTGATAACTTCTGATTACAACCATCAACCCGGTTCCCTCCAAAATTCTTCAGTGAATTTAATCATAGTAGACTTACATCACAGCCTAGCCATTTACTGAAATGAAATGCAAAATGTGTTGATATAAAAATTGTTATACGTATCATTAAAAAGACAAACAACACGAAATTGGGTATTTGTAGTTGATAATATGTTTGATAAACTATGCATAGGAAAGATTAGAAAGTAATTAGTAGTTTAGCAGATATGGAATTACAAATTTTATCACCAGATATTTTAATCTACTTTGCACTTTGTTAAATGTTCTCTATATGTGTGTGTATTCTTCTGATTTTACGTATTTTATATTCCCTTCTAAATAATCAAGATGAGTGTAAGTAGGACTATATAACAAAAAACCAAGATAGTATCCATTTGGGATCACTGTCTGCCATACACATGGTGGGAGTGGTGTTGCCTAATTACTGACTCTGGAAGATGGTTTGGTTCAGTTTGTTTCAAGAGTTTGTTATGAGGGCTGGGAAGGTGGCTTAGCCAGTTGATAGGTGTTTGCTACCAAAGTCTAACAACCTGAGCAGTCCCTGGACCCGTGTGACAGGAGAAGAGCAACTCCTACAAGTTGTGTCTTACCTACACACACGCACGCACACACACGCACGCACGTGCACACACACACACACACGCACACACACACACACACACAAGCATCATTTTTAACATTTTATTGGGGAACTATTAACATTTAGAAAGTATCAGAACAGTGTACTTAATATTTAACCATCTGAAACATCTCAGCATTAATAGAACGGTTACAACTTTTAAAGCTTTTAGATACTCTGCTGGGCACTTTAGTAAAAGAACTCCAGAACAAATACACACCTGGTCGCCGAGAAGAAGCAATCGCTGTGACAATGAGGTTTCTACGGTCAGTGGCAAGAGTGTTTGTCATTCTTAGTGTGGAAATGGCTTCATCCAAAAAGAAAAAGTAAGGCGTTTAAAATATTGTTGGGACACATTTTCAGTGTAACAATGTTAATATATGTATGAGAGGACTCACAGATTCGTATTTTCCTTTCTGCTATAGCAATTTTATTCCACAGCCAATTGGAAAATGCAAACGTGTGTTCCAAGCACTGCTCCCTTATGCTGTAGAAGAATTGTGCAATGTAGCAGAGTCTCTGATTGTACCTGTCAGAATGGGTGTTGCCCGCCCCACAGCCCCGTTCACACTGGCCAGTACCAGCATAGACGCCATGCAAGGCAGCGAAGAGCTGTTCTCAGTAGAGCCATTGCCACCGCGCCCGTCACCAGACCAGCCCAGCAGGTATGTTAGTTCTCAGTAGAGCCATTGCCACCGCGCCCACCACCAGACCAGACCAGCAGGTATGTTAGTTCTCAGTAGAGCCATTGCCACCGCGCCCGTCACCAGACCAGCCCAGCAGGTATGTTAGTTCTCAGTAGAGCCATTGCCATCGCGCCCGTCACCAGACCAGCCCAGCAGGTATGTTATGTTCTCGGTATAGAAATGTTATCTTGTGCTTTTGAGTAACAGATGAAACAATTTTTCTCAAGTCTAATTTTGTTACCTTAATGGAAGTATAGTGATGTTTTAGTACGTATCTGACACCATTCATTAAAGCTGAATGTCAGCAACAGGATGTTTACAAACTCTTGGAAATGGAACAACTCACTACTAAGTGAAAAATAGACCGAGACAGAAATTAAGAAAGAAAATAATAATAGCCGGGTGGTGGTGGTGGCACACGCCTTTATCCCTAGTACTTGCCTTTATCCCCGGTACTCTGAGGTAGAGGCGGGAGGATCTCTTGAGTTCAAGCCAGGGCTACACAGAGAAACCCGGTCTTGAATAATAAAAGAAAAGGGTCTTGAGTACCAAGCCCTTGACTTTTCTGGAAACTATCTGGCATTTTACCTAACAAAGCTCTTCTGTCACCATCCCACCGTTGGCAAATTGTCATTTTCTGAAAGCTTTGTAAATTAAGCTCTACGATTTCTCAGCTGTGTCCCATTGTCAATGATTTTGCCAGCTAGGTCTGTCTGGATTCATCTAATACTGATCCCAATACCATGAGAAGAGCCTACCAATTGCTGGATTACTTTGTGTTGTTTAGTACATTACATATATTGACTTTTACTTATTTGTATTGCTGCTAAGCCCCCCAAGCTCCTGTTGTCCTACAATACCCCAAGACCTGGTCTTTATAACATAGGCTGGCCTCATTCATGGCAGTCTTTTGCCTCAGCTTCCCTAATGCTGGGTTGACATGCATGAGCCACCATGCCTGGCGGAGTCGTTTTTTTAATATGGAAATCCTATAATTATAACACTGCAAAATTGATGGGGCACGGTGATGCACACCTGTAACCTCAGCACTTAGCAGGCAGAGGCGGGTGGGTCTCTTCATCTGTAGAGCTTTTTCTCTTGACTTCTCCTGTACATCTGTAATAATGCATCTTGTGCCAAGTAATGGTGGCACATGCCTTCAATCCTAGCAGAGGCAGGTGGATCTCTGTGAGTTCAAGGCCAGCCTGATCTACAGAGCGAGTTCCAGGACAGGCTCCAAAGCTACAGAAAAACCCGGTCTCCAAACAAACAAACACCAAAACAACAGCAACAAAAGCAAACAAAAAAATCTTGCTTTATTTTCTAGGTTCTGAGCTTCCTGGTTGGCAGGTGCCATCTGCTCCTGTGGAGGCACTGTTGCTTAGGCGACTCTCAGATAATGCCTTAGATTCCCATTTCTCGTGAAAACTGAGACGAGGGAAGATAAAGTTCCATCTTTTTTCTTTAATAAATCCTGATTATGTATATAGTGTACCTCCTGCATGTATGTTAAGGCACCACATCATTACAGGTGGCTGTGAGCCTCCATGTGTTTGCTGAGAACTGAACTCAGGACCTCTGAGACATCGCTCCAGCAAAGTTTTCCATCGTAACATCACTTAATTTTAATTTCCTTTATCTTATTCCTGAATCCAGTTGAAATTACCGAGGACTTCTTAATATCACATCTTTAGTTTCTGGTCTGTGTAAAACTGAATGCAGTGATTGTCACTGTGCAGGGTGTCTGCCTTTTGTTATTTCAAGTCAGGTTTGAAGAGAGGCGAAACTGTGAGCTCTCTGCTTCTGGCTGTTACTGTTCTAGGATATGGTTTATAGATTGATTTTTCCCCGTCCCCTCCCACCCACTAGCAAGTCCATGGGTCACAAGCTGGTACAGAATAGAAACTGTTATCTGCTAATGGATGAGTGTTCGTTATCTGAGGGTGTTGGAGGAAGGGAAGAATATAATAAGGCTTGAGCTCCATAAAACATCCCAGGGAGAAGTGTGCCTTGTGTTGCCTTAGGTGTGGAAGTAGCGTTCTCACCAACCCTGCTCCTTCCAGCTCCAGCCAATCACAGTCATCTTACATCATCCGGAATCCACAGCAGAGACGCATCAGCCAGTCACAGCCTGTCAGAGGCCGGGATGAAGAACAGGATGATATTGTTTCAGCAGATGTGGAGGAGGTATTTTTAATTGTTTTAAATGCAGATGACACCCTTTAATTTGGTGGGAAGAACAGTCACTTTCAATATTAATGATAGTAGCTTAAAACTACCCCGTGTTCCATCCAACCTGTGGACTTTATTATACCCACTCGTGGCTCTTTGCATTACAGCAGTGCCAGCAATCTTTCATTTCTTTTGAGTACCAGGAAATTGGACACATAAACTTGTTTTTTTACCTAACAATTAAGAGTAAAGATCGTTTTAATGTTGAAATAGTGTTTTAATATTTGAGAGGCAGGAAATTGGAATTTTATAATGGTTGAAGTACAGAGGAAATTCAACCCTTTCCCCATGCTTCAGAACAGCTTCATACTTCTAATTGTAAGGTTCTGTTCATGTAGAAAAATTAAAATAAAAAAAAGAAGAAGGCACCAGACCTTATTACAGACCCATGTGAGCCACCATGTGGTTACTGGAATTGAACTCAGGATCTACGGGAGAGCAGCCAGTGCTCTTAACCTCTGAGACATCTCCTCAACCCTGATAGAATTTTTAATACTAGATTTCCATTAGCAAGTTATTTTTAAAGCTACATAGTATAAATTTAGAATTCCTTATTTTAGAGTGTTTTGCACTTTATTTCACTAATTCTGTGGATGAAACTGGTAGAGGTGGAGGTCTGCTATGTGCTGTAATGGTCTACAATAAGATTCTGGGTTTAGGTTGAGGTGGTGGAAGGCGTGGCTGGAGAGGAGGACCACCACGACGAGCAGGAGGAGCACGGGGAGGAGAATGCTGAGGCTGAGGGGCATCACGATGAGCACGATGAAGATGGTATGCGGCCTCATCTGCCCTTAACCAGTTTGCTTTCTGCCAAGGCACTCTGCAGTGTGCTTCAGAGTAAAGCACAACAAAATAATGTTACCATCCCCCCTCTTTGTTTAAGAAACTCTTCTGTATCCTGGACTCACTTCAGACTCAGTGTAGGTGGGATGACCTTGAACTTCTCATCTTCCTGCTTCACCTTCCCAAGTGTTAGGATTGTAAGATTTGTGTGACTGAGCCAAGTTTATTGATGGTGGGGATCCAGCTGCGACTTCCAAGCATGCTAAGCAAGCGCTCTACCTAGCCTGCTACTTTGTCTGTCTGTCTGTCTGTCTATATATATTTAAATTTTCTGAGACAGGTTTTCTCTGTGTAACGGCCCTGACTGTCCTGGAAATCCCTTTGTAGACCAGGCTGGCATCAAACTCAGGGATATTCCTGCCTCTGCCTCCCAAGTGCTGGGATTAAAGGTGAGCGCCGCCACCACCACCCGACTCTTTCATTCTTTCCTATTTGGGGCTGGTGGATAGCTCAGTAGGTAAGGCATTGTTGTCAAGCCTGTTTCCTGAGTTCCGTGCTAGGGACCCACATGGGGAAAGTAGAAAACACATCCCCACTAGTTATTATTATATCTCCATACAGAGGTCCATCTTACTGCCATGCCAAATAAATAAATATATTTCAAAAAAGTATTCATTTAGCCAAGCATGGTGGTGCATGCCTTTAATTTCAGTATTTGGGAGACATAAGCAGGCTCATCTCAGAGTTCAAGGCCAACCTGATCCACAGAGCGAGTTCCAGGACTGTTAACACAGAAACCCTGTCTCCACTCAAAAAAAAAACTAAAAACAAAAAATCCAAACAAACAAAAAAACCCAGCCATTTATTCAGTGTATGATCTGTGAGTACAAACGTGTATGTGCCACAGCTTGCGTGTAGAGATTAGTGACAAGTCTGTGTTTTGTCTCTCTTGCCAACTCGGGAGATCTGGTGACTGAACTCAGATTTCAGACCTTATACTAACTATAACTAGTACCTGTGCCTACTGAACCCACACAGTCCTGTTTTCTCAAAAAAAAAAAAAAAACTTTAATGGTAAAATAATCAACACTCTGGAAGCTTCGGTAGGATTTTGAGTTTAAGGCCAGCCTGGGTTATATATTAGCAAGATCCTGTCTTATTCACCTCACCTCTAAAATTAATTAATCTTAATTTAACAAAGGAATTTCCAGTGGAGAGAAAGGAAAATAGTGCATCCTCTCCCGAGATAGTAGCATTGTGTGCTTAGCTCTCTCTGCAGCTCTGTCCCATGCGGTCTCTAACGACCGGGCATTCATCTCTGACTTTGTGTTTAAGGTAACTGAACTGCATTATTATAATTAATTTTGTAAATGTTTTAAGTTCCCTTTTGAGGTAAAATAGATGAAAGTAGGACAATGTGGGTAGGGGTCTTGCCCAAGCCCTGAGGCTCTGCAGGAGGTGTGCAGCTGCGGGAAGTCCACTCTTTACAGTACTAGAGCCGTTCTTCCCGATCTCTGGGTTTTCTGTGCCTTACTCACCCCTGTGCCTCTTAGTTCCTCCTTCTGGGACGATATACTGGCTTGTCAGATCTGTATTCATTATTTGGTGACTTTTTCTCCCTTATTATTTAATACTTTTCTAGGAAGTGACATGGAGCTAGATTTGTTAGCAGCTGCTGAAACAGAAAGCGACAGTGAAAGTAACCATAGTAACCAAGATAACGCCAGTGGTCGCCGAAGTGTGGTTACTGCAGCCACCGCTGGCTCAGAAGCAGGTACGTTGCCTCATGGGAGAAGCTGCCTTTCGCATCTGTAAATCCTGTATTACATGTATGGGTAACTAGAGGCTCTTTGTACTTTTCTTCTTCTCTGACTGTTCTGGTCAGCTTTTTTTTTCCCCCAGTAATGGATTAATTTTAAAGTTTTTTTTAAAAAAGAGTCTGTTCTCATTCAACTATTTTTATGATGTTTTCTCAGTACTTCATATCATTAGCACTGTTAAATATTTTCTTGAATGAGGTGGTACATGGTAAAGTTAATTATCAAAGGGCTTATGGTGGTTTTTCTTCTAAAATTTATAACTTAGGAGCGAGCAGTGTTCCTGCCTTCTTTTCTGAAGACGACTCTCAGTCTAACGACTCGAGTGACTCTGACAGCAGCAGCAGCCAGAGCGATGACATAGAGCAGGAGACCTTCATGCTCGATGAGCCGCTAGAAAGAACCACCAACAGCTCGCATGCGAGCGGGGCTGCCCAGGCTCCTCGGTCCATGCAGTGGGCTGTTCGTAATACGCAACACCAGCGAGCCACTGGCACAGCTCCGTCCAGCACATCTACACCAGCAGGCAAGTCTGAAAACTGAGACATTACGCCTAGGAGCACTTCATTTATCTAGAAAATTAAGTTGTATAAAAATTCCTTTTGTTGAGTTTCAAATATAAGAAGTACATGAATATGATTATATCACGTTTTCTCAATCTTTGTATTATATTAATTGCTTCTTTTGGACTGGATAGTTCTTTATTGTTGAACACTTTTGGACATTCTAGGATGTTAAACTACGTCCATAGCCTTTTCCTGGTAGATGTCCCTAGTATCCCCAGATCCTCCTCCTTTCTTCTCCACTCGTCCAGTTGTAACAACACAGTGCCAAATGATTTCTCGTGTGGTGGTTGTGAAAAACAGAATTACTCTTGAACACTTCCCTCCTCAGATTATACAGTTGCAGTACACTTTTGCTCGTGTACATATTATTAATTGATGATTTAGATTTGTACAAGCATATACAGTGACAGTAGTTAGCAACTACGTCAGCTCATTGTAATTGTCCTTTTTCCTTATAGCAAGTTCCGCGGGTTTGATTTATATTGATCCTTCAAATTTACGCCGGAGCGGCACCATCAGTACAAGTGCTGCAGCCGCAGCTGCTGCTTTGGAAGCTAGCAATGCCAGCAGCTACTTAACATCTGCAAGCAGTTTAGCCAGGGCTTACAGCATTGTCATCAGACAAATCTCGGACTTGATGGGCCTTATCCCTAAGTATAATCACCTAGTATACTCTCAGATTCCAGCAGCTGTGAAATTGACTTACCAAGATGCAGTCAACTTACAGGTATGAAACCATTGAAAAGTTGCTTACTAGAATATAGTGTTTGCCCATCAATTAGGAGAATTTCAATATAATGGGAATATTACAAATGCTTAAATATTAACATACTATTACTGTATCAGATTTAGCTTTGTTTGGGTAGTTTTGACTATTTCAGTTTGATCTTCATAGAACTATGTAGAAGAAAAGCTTATTCCCACGTGGAACTGGATGGTCAGTATTATGGACTCTACTGAGGCTCAATTACGTTATGGTTCTGCATTAGCGTCTGCTGGAGACCCAGGACACCCAAACCACCCTCTTCATGCCTCTCAGAATTCAGCTAGAAGAGAGAGGATGACCGCACGAGAAGAGGCCAGTTTAAGAACGCTTGAAGGCAGACGGTATGAGATTCTCCACATGCGTCTCTGTGTTGAGTCAGCCCCTGAATCCTAGGTTAGAGCTTTTGGGTTGCTGTTACATTTGACCTCACCTTTTGGTGAAGGAGAACTGCCTCATGTTACTTGTTTTTGAGAGGCAGTTGAAGCAAAATCGTTTTAGTTACCTAAGTTACTATTCTTTTTAAATCCATTCATGTCATCATAGGAATTTCTTGTTAAAACTACTGTTAGCCTAGTTCCTTGTTTCCTTTTATAAGGCGTCTGTTTCTGGAAAGACTTGGTTTCGACCAGGACTAAGCTCAGAGCAGTTTGTACTTCGGAGGGAAAGTGTGTGAGTGTCAGTATTGTGCTTTGGTTTCACAACACACATTTCTCTCCTCCCTCCCTTATCCTGTTCAGTTATAAGTTAGCACTTTTCAGGACTAGCAGCTACCCCAGCATTGAAGTCATCAGTGAAGAGGATGAATCTGGGGATTCGGCTCTCGTTGTTGCTGGCAGTTAAAATAGTGAGAGAACGAAGATCTGGGGGGCGCAAGAGAGCGGAAACGCTGGGATACAAATAATTGTTGAGGCAGGCCGGGCCAGGCTCTATAGTTTATACTTGATTCTAAAATAAGGAAATAGGAAGTAATTTCTTCATAGGGAAATCAGAAATATTTAGGAATAGAATTCACATACTTACTTGCCTTTGAGCATTTGGGAGTTGAGAACAAATTTATTTGATGGGCTGGTTGGTAGAGTACTAAAGAGAGATTTGATTGGCAGCAGACTTTCTGTTCTACGAGCTCTGCTCCACAGAAGGACAAGTTCTTGTCTTTTGGGGGCTGTAGTCAGTTGCTCTAAAAGAACACAGTATTCTGTGGCTGGAGAGTGGGCTCAGTGGTTAAAAACACTGGTTTGCAGGGGACCTGAATTCAGTTTCTAGATCACACGTGGCAGCTCATAATCACTGTAACTATAGTTCCCAGAGATCAGACACCTTCTTCAGGCCTCCTTGGGCAGTGTACCAACCCACATGGTGTACAGTCCTATTGGCATGCAAAACAGTCACATACATAAAATACTCTTAAAAGACCACACCCTGGATTCTGATGTGGGATCTTGATCAGTGTCAGCATTGTGTGCACCTCTCCCTGATCTCAACCATTGTTACATCATCAATAGGTGGTCTTTTAGGACTGGCTTCTGTCACTTAACACGGTGGTGTTTTGGCTCAACCATGTATCAATAACTTAAAAATATTCTGACATCTTGTTAACCATCCATCAGTCGACATTTGGAGTATTTCTTCTGCCTTTTCATTGTTGTACGTGATGCTTCATCTCTCCATAGAGGCTTCTGTGGGCGTGTGGTGTTTTATCTAGTTGTAAAATCGCTAGGTCATATATATATATATATATATATATATATATATGGTAATACCACATGTTTAACATTCTGAGACACCAGACTGTTTGCTGAGAGGAAAATACTGAACAGCAGTGTTAGAGAGAGCGTTAGTTTCTCTGTGTCCCTTTCTATCCCCGAACTTTTGTTCTTCCTGCGTCTGCCTTGAATGTGCTAGGGTTACAGGTATAGATCACCTAGCTCATGCCTATAGTTTTCTCTGTGTCTCTTTGATTGTAGCCACCCTAGTGGGTGTAATGTGCAGTCCACACACCCGAGGGCTGGGGACACCTCAATTACCCATCTGAGTTCTTTGAGGTTTTGATTTGCTAAAGATGTTGTAATATATTTTTCATGTGCGATTTGGCGGTTGGCCCTGTGTCTGCTTGACTCTGTTCCACAGCTGAAAATAGATTTTTTTTTTAGTTTTTATTTAGTTAAGAATTTATATATTTTGGATAAAAATTCCTTATCAAGCAATGTTTTCTTCACTTTTTTTTTCTTCTTTTTAATGTGTGAGGGAACATCTTGAATTGAGAGGTGAGCATCAGATCCTTTGGAGCTGGGCTGAATGGCAGTTATGTGTTCCTTAGTTGGGTGCTGAGATCCAAACTTGGATCACCTGGAAGAGCAGCAAGTGCTCTTAACTCCTGAGCCATCTCTCCAGCGTCCCTTTGCACTTTCTTAGTGTCCCTTTAGAAGTTTCTAATTTTGATAAAAGTCCAGTTCGCTTAACATTTTTATTTGCTGCTTGTGGTTTTTTGGTATCATTTGTTTGTTTGTTTGTCTGTTCATTCATTGAAAGATAGTTTTGCAGTGTAGCAGCCTGATAGCAACTTTGCTCTGTTGCCCTGACCTGTTCTTCGCTCCATCTGTCAGCCTCCCACATCCCAAAGCATGGGATAGCATGAGTCATCATTCCCAACAGTTGATGTTAGTTTTAGGCTATGTTTTAGTTTGCTTTTCTATTGCTGGAGTAAAACACACTGGCCATGCCTTAGAGAGGAAAGGGTTTATTTCATCTTATACCTATAGTCCATTATCAAGGGAAGTCAGGGTCTGCTCCTTCAGCTCCATCAGGAGGCTACTCTGATGGGGCCGTTTTGATGGTTCCTCCTTCCTGCATGACTATAGTGTACATCAAGTGGACAAAAACTCACAGGTTGTGCTTCTCAGAGTGGTTTCTAGAACTCCACCATCGGCCTCGAGCTGACACTTGTTAGAAATGCAAATTCAGGCTTCTTAAGACTGGTAGGGACCCTGAAGTGTAGAGCTATAACTCATAAGCAGTGGTATTTTTAAAGAGTTCTATTTTCTCTCTTAATATATTTCATGTTTATGAAGTGTTTTGCACATGTACGGTAGTTGAGGAAGCAATAAGATGGTGTCAGATCTCTCAGGATGGAGTTCTGGGTGGTTGTGCATCCCTGTGTGGATGCTGGGAACTGAACCCAAGTCTTCTACAACATTAGCAAGTGCTCTTAACTGATGAGCTATTTCTTCAGCCCAGTGTTTCATTTCTTTTTTCATCTTTATGAGATGTCATATTTGTGGGTTTTGCAAACTTCTTTTTTGTTGTTGTTCCTATAGACGTGCTACTTTGCTTAGCGCCCGCCAGGGAATGATGTCTGCTCGAGGAGATTTTCTCAATTATGCTCTTTCTTTAATGAGATCTCATAATGATGAACATTCGGATGTTCTTCCGGTATTGGATGTGTGCTCATTAAAACATGTGGCATATGTTTTCCAAGCCCTTATATATTGGATTAAAGCAATGAATCAACAGACAACATTGGACACCCCTCAACTGGAACGGAAAAGGTACATCCATACTTTCCTTGAGTTTTGTTTGAGAACTACTTACTTGGTGTGGTCTCTAAATAGTCAGTCTGGATGAGGAAGATCAGCACTACAAAAGAGAACAGGTATTTCATGGAGAACGAAAACCCAGGAATCAAGTGAAACTTAATGATGAGGTCTTTGCTGGAGTTTTGTTGTGTTTTGGAGGAGAGTTTGTAGACACTCAGTATTTCTGTAGTGGAAATCATTCATTCATTTTTCATTCATTCAGTCTCCTGGTGAGCCTGTTTTGTTATTGTAGTGAATTAGGCAGATGGTTTTACCATTTCTTATCATCTGAAACTATATAGTTGTGTGCTAAAGGTGTTTGCCCGACCACCTGAGTTCAGTTCTTGGGTGCTGTCTGGTAGAAGAGAGAACAAATCTTGCAGATTGTTCTCTGACTTCATGTGTGCTATGACAAACATGCGCACACGAGTTAGATACCCAAGTGACAGTTTTAATGTTGTCTTCTTGCCATCCCCCTCGCCTTTGTTCTTTTTCATGTCATGTGAATACTTAGTTTAAATGACCAGCTTTGTTCTCTTATAGGACGCGAGAACTTCTGGAACTGGGCATTGACAATGAAGACTCAGAGCATGAGAATGATGACGACACCAGTCAAGGTCAGTGCTCAGAAAGTCACTGCTCACTAAGAACGGCCGCCTCGTAGTTCCTCCAGGCTCTAAACCACATTATTTTCTGTCTGTGTCGCATTTATCTTCTCTGTCCTTTTTCCTCACACATCCTTGGGTATACAGTTTATAATGAGGATCGATTCATGTGAATTTTTCAATAGTCCGTACTTCTTTAGATTTTCCCCCTTTTCTTTTCTCTTAGTTAATATTTATCATTACTTTAAGTCTTAGGAAATATTAATTTTTTTCTATTAATATTGTTGTAAAATAGATTTAGTTAAGAAAATATAAATTATTCTTAAACAGAAACTAAGAGAAGTTACATTTTGCTTTTGGGTTATTTTGGATTTTTGAGACAGGGATTCTCTGTAGCTTTGGAGCTTTTCCTGGAACTAGCTCTTATAGGCCAGGCTACCCTTGAACTTACAGAGATCTGTCTGCCTTTGTCTCCTGAGTGCTGGGATTAAAGGCGTGCACCGCCACCATTCTGCAAGAAGTTTTAGTGACACAAAATTGGAGGATCTTGTAGAATAGTGGTTCTCAGCCTGTCTGGGGTGATGGCCCCTTTGGGGATGAGTGATCTTTTCACATGAGTCGCCTAAGACCATTGGGGAAACACAGATATTAAAGAGTACAGCATTAGGAAGAGCAACACCACTGTTACAGAGCCAACTTGTAGTTTTCTGTTGTTCCAGTTGGGAGTTAAAGGTTTTAAGTGAACAGTCCAGTTTTCTGTTTATTGTTCCCAGCTAATACTTTATTAGCTTAGGGAAAGATAACTGGCCTGGGTTGGATTGGGGGTAGAGGTTGTTGTTGATGTTGTTTGTGGTGATTAGTTGGGTTTTTTTTTTTTTTTTTTCCTTTGTCCTTTTGAAAGTCCAGCCATAATCCACCATTTGCACAGCCTTAGTAGGCACTGCCAGGGTTTGTTCTGTCCAGGAGCGCTGCTGCTAGCGTACTGACTTGTGTTGGCTGGGCACAGAAACTGCTCAACAGCTCCTACTTGTTTTCACCGTGGTCGGCGAATAGTCAGACTTCAGCTTCTGTTCATCGCCTTCTGCGTCTTCAGCTTGAGTTCTGACTGTGGTCAGGAAACTAGCCGATTTTGACTTCATTCTCTAGATCTAAGGAGAGGGTGTAAGAAACCTGTTCGCAGAGTGGAACATTTATTCTTGCATTTTTATTGTTGTGTGAAATAGTGCTTTCAGTTATTTTGGATTGTCACTTTAAAAAAATACCAGAAAAGCTAGGTGTGGTCTCACGGGTCTTTAATGTCAATACTGAGGTAAATAGAGGCAGCTCAGCCTGGTCTACATAGTGAGTTCTAGGATAGCCAAGGCTGCCACATAAGAAGATTCTGTTTCCAATCCAGCCCTTAACTTGCTTTCTAGTATACTAATATTTTAAAAGATATACCAAGAATTTTGGATCAGACAAATTAGTTTTCTGTTACCCTTTGTAATCGCTGTGTTTTTTTTTTTTTTTTTATGTTTAGGTGCTACTTTGAATGATAAGGATGATGAGTCTCTTCCTGCAGAAACTGGCCAAACCCATCCTTTCTTCCGCCGTTCTGACTCTATGACTTTCCTTGGATGTATACCCCCAAACCCATTTGAAGTGCCTTTGGCTGAAGCCATACCCTTGGCCGATCAGCCACATTTGTTGCAGGTGAGCTAAACAGGTCTAAAGCTGGCTCATAGCTGATTTTGAAGTGTTCAGTCTAACTATAACATGTCTTGTTAAAATTCCAGCCAAATGCTAGAAAGGAAGATTTATTTGGCCGTCCAAGTCAGGGTCTTTATTCCTCATCTACCGGGAGTGGGAAGTGCGTAGTGGAAGTTACAATGGACAGAAATTGCCTCGAGGTAAGACAGTAAAAGTTTACAGTGTGTTTGTTGGTTAGCACTTTTCCCCAGTTTCCAGATGTGAAGAGGATTTTATTTCACCACTCAGTTCACACATCGTACAGCTCTGTTATGTCTGTATCGGAGCGTTACTGGTGTGTGCTGCTAAAAACGGAGGTTTCCACATGAGTATATTTAATACAGATGAGCATATGTAATTTTAGCTTCAAATTTCTCTTGATGTGCTGAACTGCTTGAATCAAGAAAAACAATGAGGCAGCAGTAGTATGATTAGTAAAGACACCTCAGTAAGTCTGTCTCTCAGTACTTTCTCAGTCTCTGTAACCAAGGAAACATTTAGGTGAGAAATGAGGCTGGAGGAGATTATCACAACACTAATTACACAACAGATTTCATTTTCAGAGATATATATGTCTGACTTGAGGTAAAATTTATATTCTGCTTTTCTAGGAAAAAAAATGGTATATTTAAAGACAACATAGGTGAAATATAGCTGAGTAGATTTTTATAACCAAGTGGTAAAGGCAAATGTAATATTAAATTATTGAAAATATATAGGAGGCATAGGTGCCAGATACTACAGAACATTGCTCTGAGAATTCTCTAGGCTGCACTGGGGGAGTGCACTGAATTCGCGGTTGTCCTAGGACTAGGTTGACCAGAACAGACTGGTGGAGAAAGCTCTAGACAGGGGGCATGGTTTAACTTCCCTTGGGATTTCTGTGGGACTCTATTATGTTGAAAACATATGTAACTTTTAACCCTAAAATTCCATAGGTTCTTCCAACTAAAATGTCTTATGCTGCCAATCTTAAAAATGTAATGAACATGCAAAACCGGCAAAAGAAAGAAGGGGAGGAGCAGGGCGTGCTGACTGCGGAGGCTGAGAGCGCAAAGCCTGGGCCGTCTGCTCATGATGTAGCCGCGCAATTGAAAAGCAGTTTGCTAGCAGAGATTGGACTCACTGAGAGCGAGGGGCCACCCCTTACATCATTCAGGTAAGGTGAAATGAAGTAGTGCCCTTGACTGCTGCTCTGTTATTTTTATTAGAGATTTCATTCTTTATAAATTTGTATATGTAAGTTTATGAATATTGTTACTCTTCTGTGATTTCTTAATTTACTATCAGATAAATACTATTGAGTTTTCTGGACTTTATTTAGAATTGATCTTCTTTTTCATTTATTGAATTTCCAAGATGCCAGTTTTCTTAATGTTTAATCAGCAGTTCAGATAAGGGAACCATGTAAATACTACAAAGAATAGAAATTTCAGGATTTATGACTTATGTTTAATTTGGACTCACAAATTATATCTTTGACAGAGGTAGGTGTTCATTTACTAAATAAGTTGCTAGCATATACTGTTGCTTATGCTAGAAGTATAAGATAATGTTTTTGCTTACAAGTTAGTGAACTAGTTAATAAAATAAGGCATGCTTAGTCAGTGAACAAGGCACACTGCACGGTCATTTCCTACCAACCATTAAGGGTATTGGGTGATCTCTATGTTAAGTAGTTGTGGTATGAGGGAAGTGGGAGTTAGGCTAGCAAGTTAGCTTTAGGGATGAAAGAAAACCACTTCAAAGAAAGGTCTCAGAGGGACAGAAGGTAGGAAAAATGTGGTTTACGTCTGTGCAGTGCGGAGTAGATGGTGCTGATGGATAAAAGTTACTAGGAAATATTGCCGTGAGGCCATATTAAATTTTGTCTGTGTTGGGTTAAGCATCACTAAAACAAATAAAAGTTGTAGAGGTGGACTGAGGAGAGGAAGTAAATGAAATGTTGAAGGCAGATGATGCCTTGGTGGGGTGACCTGTGTACACATCAGGAGCGCGCATCTCTGGGGAAGGCTTTGAAATACTTAAGACAGCAGAATATTAAAAGACCAAGAAAGGTACTGCTTTTGACCAAAAATCTGAATTTGGGGAATTGATGTAATTGCTTTCCCTGTCTCTAACTTCTCACAGGCCACAGTGTAGTTTCATGGGGATGGTCATTTCTCATGACATGCTGCTGGGACGTTGGCGCCTTTCTTTAGAACTCTTTGGCAGAGTATTCATGGAAGATGTTGGAGCAGAACCTGGATCGGTGTGTAGTTTGTGTACTTAAATTCTTTTCTGCATGATATGAACATGTTTCAGTGAATAATTGTTACTGTTACTTTATTTTATTTTAAGATCTTAACTGAATTGGGTGGTTTTGAGGTGAAGGAATCAAAGTTCCGTAGAGAAATGGAAAAACTGAGAAACCAGCAATCAAGAGATTTATCACTAGAGGTAAAGGTATTTAGATTTTCTGATGTTCATAGTATACTACTGCAGAAGTCTTAAAACATGTAGATAATAAATATTGCTCAGTGATACACACTTATAATTAAAATTTTAAAGAAACGATGATTACAAGATTCTGAGTAATAATTTTTGTTTGTCTTGTCATTGGGGATTTGTTTCCTAGCTTCTTCCTAGCATGAGAGCCTGAGTTTCAATCTCTAGTACCCTCTTAAGCCAAGTGTGAGCCGGGTGGTCATGACATACACCTTTAATTGGGAGGCAGAGGAAGGTGAATCTGTGAGTTCCAGGACAGGCTCCAAAGTTACAAGGGGGGGGGGGGGGGGGCAAAAAAAAAAAAGCCAAAACAAAACAAAAAACATGTCTTGAAAAACCACACACACACACACAAGCCAAGTGTGGTGGTGTCCCATCCCTTTGATCCTAGGACTGGGGAGAAAGAGATAGGATTCTTGGTGCTCATTGGTCAACTAGTCTTGTTGAAGTCAGTGAGAGCCTCATCTCAGAAAATAAGGTGGAAGATGATAGAGGAGTAAACCCGATGTTGGCCTCCGGCTTTCACATGTTTGCCTGGGCAAGTATACCTGTACATGTGAACATGCATACACACACACTTCATTACAGAAACATGTACAAGAACTCTTGGTGTTTTGAATTTTATTCAGACTATTCTTATTGATGCTTAATTTGTTTGTTCGATGGCTAGGGTGTTTTTTGTTTGTTTGTTTGTTTTTGTTTTGTTTTTTCAAGACAGGGTTTCTCTGGCTAACAGCCGTCTCTGTTCTGGAACTTGCTCTGTAGGCCAAGCTGGCCTCAAACTCACAGAGATCCACCTGCCTCTGCCTCCCAAGTACTGAGATTAAAGGCGTGCACCACCACCGCCCTGCTCGATGGCTAGTTTTGTCATTTTTAGTGCCTCAGCCCTTTCTAATATTATCTGTAATAAATGACCTTCCTTGTTACTCCAGTGCGTGCCATGTACATTTCCAGCCACAGGCCCTATCTTGGCCATTTTTTAAGAAATCTTATTATAAGGTTGGAAATGGGCTCTGGTCTGAGGTTCTGTACACTGCTAGTGTGGTTGTTATTGCTAGGCCTTTACGAAACTACTGTGAAATTCATACTGAGACTTTGCATGCAAACTGAAGATGTCCTTTTTTCCAGACTGAATAGACAGTTCACCTTGGGTGGACTGTTTTTACCCTACATTTTAGAAGTCTTAAATTCCAACATAACTACAATTACCACCTTTTTCAGGTTTTTCGAGACAGGGTTTCTCTAGCTTTGGAGCCTGTCCTGGAACTCACTCTGTAGACCAGGCTGGCCTCAGACTTAGAGAGATCCACCTGCCTCTGCCTCCCGAGTGCTGGATTAAAGGTGTGCGCCACCATGTCTGGCCTCTGGTGACAAAGAGTGGATTTGGATGGAATTAAATTCCATTAGCCTGACTTAATAATATAGGACAGTCTTTGCTTTAGAAAGTGATATATTTGGGGTGTAAAAGCTTCTAAGAACTCAGATTTCTTTGTGGTTGCATTTAAACGACTGAGGGAAAGGTGAGATTCTGTTTTTAGGTAGAAACCCTGTGGTTTCTAGCACTGCTTTATGATTTGGTGTATTTTACTAGGTGGATCGGGATCGGGATCTTCTCATTCAGCAGACCATGAGGCAGCTCAACAACCATTTTGGCCGCAGATGCGCTACCACACCAATGGCTGTCCACAGAGTTAAAGTCACCTTTAAGGATGAGCCAGGAGAGGGCAGTGGTGTAGCCCGAAGTTTCTACACAGCCATTGCTCAAGCTTTTTTATCAAATGAAAAGTTGCCAAATCTAGATTGTATCCAGAATGCCAACAAAGGTACTCATACAAGTAAGTACTCTACAGATGTCAGGCACCATATTACTACTCTTGTTTGTCATAACAGTGGAAATCATGATTATATAGCTATACATTTATGTTTTACATAATTCTAGAGTATGAATTGCTTGAGTTGACAGTTTGCTTTTTATGGCAGTGTGCTCTTGTTTCTGGTCACACTAGCTTCTCGCCTCTGTTGTTACCTATTTTGGAGGTGACAGGCTGTGAACTCTTCAGTGGCACTTTACAAATCCTGGGAGAGAGTGGGAATATTTCTTTCACCCTTGTGTTAATAGCTATTTGAAGAGAAAACGGAATTCTCTAAGTAGGCTATTCTAAGATTGATTTACAAGCATGCCCCAATTTCAGTGAGGTAAAGAGCTTGAGGCCACATGTAGACCAACTATGTCACTATGCTTAGAATTTTAATTTTAGTAGGATATTTTTTCCTCTTTAAAAATAGGGCTTCATTTATTAACATCTTGGAGCATTGCAAGTTCATTATGAATATACCACTTGGGTTAGAACTCTTGGCTAACCTTCAGTTGGTACATTTAAAGCATTGTAAAAATGACAAATCTGCAGGAAATGGGAATTGGTAATGTGTGCCAAGTGTGGTCAGAAGATTGCCAGTCTTCTAAGTGGGCGGATGGTAATTAGGTCAGAGGGTGCTGCGTCTGTATCTCATTGTAATCTCCCCCCTTGGAGATTGCCTGGGCTGCAGAAACAATAAAGGATGAACAGAAGGGGCTCTCCAGCCTTTGATCATCACGGTTACCGTTAACTTCTGATCTGAGGAGACTTGGATAATCGTAACATTTTAGAAATATCTTTATCAAACTTCATTAAGCTATACTGAAGGGCTGGTGAGATATTAGTATAAAGGTGTCCACTTCCCAGCCTCCTGACCAGAGTTTGAGCCCCAGGGTCCACATGATGGAAGGACAGAGCCCAGTGCCGTGAGTTGTCCTCTGGCCTCTACACACGAGCTATGCCGTGTGCATGCCATTTGCTGGGGTACAGCAAGTATACGAATGTGATTTTCAAAAAGAAGGAAAGAAAAAACCATGGTCAGGATTAGAATTTTCTACTAGCTCACGTCCTGGCCGTCTTCAGTGCGCCCAGCCATTACGGAGCAGATGGACCGTCAGAAGTCTCAGCACTTTGTACGGTGGTGCCAGTCCAGCTCGAGCTGTTGCCCACTGTTACAACTGTGTAAAGTGGACTGTGCGTTCTACGCAGCTCTCAGTAACCTCAGACACCAAGGAGCTGGAGAGGCGGTCTAGTAATAGTTCTTCCTGTGAGAGCGGGAGGCCTGAGTTCAAATCCCTAGCACTTCAAAGCTTGCCGTGACTTGCTTGGGCTTATAACCATGTTGTGGGATGGCAGGTTCCAGTGAGAGCCTGTATCAAAAATGTGCAGCAGTGGGCATCTCTGATGCATGTGCCTAGGCATGTGGATGGACATGCAGCACTGCACACGCCCGAGAGAGAGGTACTGGCAGCGAGGTGATGTCCATGCTTTCTTGTTGTCTTCCCATTTCAGCACTGACTGGAACCTAAAGCTCGTCACCCTTGGTGCTCATTTCAGTGTGCTGTCTTTCCCCTTTTCTTCTAGGCTTGATGCAGAGATTGAGGAACCGCGGAGAGAGAGATCGGGATAGGGAGAGGGAGAGGGAAATGAGGAGGAGTAGTGGCTTGCGAGCAGGATCTCGGAGAGACCGGGACAGGTATGATGGGTTTAATGTTTACTCAGTACCAGCATCTTAGACAAGTTGGATAAAGGCGTGTAAATGAGTGTGGGCCTGGCAGCAGGGATCAGTGGCTGTGAAGGGGTCTGCCTTAGCACCCAGGACTTTTGAATGTCACTGCCTATTAGTCACCAAAGTTTGACATTCCATCACAGTTTTACTTTCCTAGTTTAATTAACTCTTAATGTTACAAACTGTGTTACTTTTAATTTTCTCTTATTGCAATGGGTTACATTTTACTTTTGTTTAAAATATCCAGGAATTATGGATTGTTTCTTAGAGTCTGGTCCTGCTCCATTAAAATCAAATTATATGTTACATGTAGATTTTTAGTGACAAACCGAGATAGATCATCTTTATTTCCAAACATGTTATCTTTAGACATTGTATCCTGGTTGGCACTGTCCATGTTCTCTGGTTTTCTATTGCTATTTTGATTTGATCATCAAAAGAAATGGACTCAGAAGCTTGCTTTCCTTACAGAGACTTCCGGAGACAGCTTTCCATTGACACCAGGCCTTTCAGACCTGCCTCTGAGGGGAACCCGAGTGATGACCCAGACCCTCTGCCCGCTCATCGGCAGGCGCTGGGAGAGAGGCTCTATCCACGAGTCCAAGCCATGCAACCTGTGAGTCCTGGGCACTGTCCTCCTGTTGACTAGGTGTAGGCTTTTCCCTTTGCGCTGCAGTGGCTGTTGTCGAATTGCCAGGGTCTAAGCAGCTGCACAGCTGAGCACTGCTCAGTGATGCGCTGAGCACATGAGCACCGCTGCACGGTGATGGGGATTTAGGAGTGGAAGTGCAACTTGTGCAGCCCTTCAGCTGGGGTCTTCTCTCCCGCAAAACTTAGTTCAAGACTAGTTCATTCAGCTCGATTGTAGTTCTTTATGTATTAAAGAATTTACATTTTTACTTACATAAATTGTTACTTTTTGAAGTAGATATGATCTCTAAGCGAGCTGTAACTAAAGCAAATGGCAGTCCTTTACTACTGAAAACAGCTTAAGATTGCAATTTGAATGTTTTATTAAAATTCTGTACTTGTAAATTAGTGTTGTTTTTTTTTTCCTTTTTGCTCTTTATGTATTATGTGAATACATGTAGCCAAACTAATAAGATAGAATCAAATCTATTTCTTGCAGTAAGTAGGCCTTCAAAAATAGACACCCTTCTCCTCCCTTTCCTTCTTCTTTTCTGTATTAAATGAAGGTGTTTGGGGCTCTCTGAAGAAGACAAAAGTTACAGAAATCGCATGTACATTTACTTGAAATTCAAATACCTTAAAAAATACATACTGTCATACAAATATTCCAGCCCTAACAAAACTATGCTAGTTTGTGGGATATGTGGTCCCTGTCTGAGGTGACTGATTAACTTGCAGTTCCATAAAAAGCCTTGCTAGTTCACAATGAAATTTTATTTGAGCTTATTTCTTTTCCTTCTCTTGAGTGTAACTGTTAATAAGCAGAGAGTTATTAAAGTAACTTTGTTCATCTTTTATAGGCATTTGCAAGTAAAATCACGGGCATGCTTTTGGAATTATCGCCAGCGCAGCTGCTTCTCCTTCTAGCAAGTGAAGATTCTCTGAGGGCAAGAGTCGACGAGGCCATGGAGCTCATTATCGCACACGGACGGTAATGTGTGCTCTAGGAACAGCGTTTCAGTTTAAACAATGGCACTGTGTATTTTCACCACTTGCTAAAAAGCATGACAAACTAGAGGATAAGAGCACCTGTTGTTCTTCCAGAGGACTCAGGTTTGGGTCCCATGACTCATGGGGACTAACAACTGCCTGCTACACTCCAGTTCCAGAGTCTAAGATTCCTTCTTCTAGTTCGGTGCACAGATACACGTGCAGGCAAAACACCCATACGTAAAAAATCAAAATGAAAAAACAAAGCAGAATATTGTTTTTCAATTTTTTTAAAGCAATATCTTATAATTCCTAAGTGCAATAGCTGAATTTTTCATGTTTTATTTGGTCATAGACGGTATTTGACGTTTAGAATTGTTCTGTTCCTGAGACAAAGCTAGCCTTGAGCCCTAATCTCCTGCCTCAGACTTGTGAGTGCTGGGACTTAGAGCTACCGTGTCTGGCTTAGAAACCGTTTTGTTTAGAAGTATATCTGTAAGTTCCCTGAAGTTCACTCCCCATTGGGAGTACCCACGTAAGAGACCACATTATACTCAATCTCCTACATTCTTGTGTTATGAATAATACTTCTGTTACGGCTCCACATTCACCTTAAAATTTTGTGCAGGTTTTTTCTTATCCTTCTGCAAAGTATATTAGTTTGAATATAAAATCTAAAAATAGCAAATAGTCCATCTACTCAAGGTGACAAATGTCAGAAAGATGCCATATTAGATGGACTTGCTCTGGCAGCCGGTTTGAAGCAAGGGTTACTTTAAATGAAATTTATATGGTGCTATGAACCTCAGACATCCAGTCACTGTACTGTTGTTGTGAAGAGACACTGTGACTGTGACAACTCTTTATAAAGGAAAACATTTATTTGGGGCTGGCTTACAGTTTCAGAGGTTTAGTTCAGTCCATTAGCATCATGGCTGGGTGCAAGACATGGAGAAGGAACTGAGAGTTCTAAATCCTGATCCACAGGAAACTTTTGAAACCTCAAGGTCCTCTCCCAGTGATCCGCTTCTTCCAACAAGGCCACACCTCCTAATCCTTCTCAAATAGTGCTATCCCCTGATGACTAAGATTCAAATATCTGAGCCTGTGGGGGCCATTCTTACTCACCCCACACCACTGTGGTACCATCCCAGATCTTAGGTTGTAGAAGTGTAGACAAGTAGCTGAGCTCTAGAGCTCAATGGCCACCTCTCAAGGTGTTTATTTATCTATTATGTGTGCAGTGTTCTGCCTACATAAATGCCTTTAGGCCAGAAGAGGACACCAGATTTCATTATAGATGGTTGTGAGCTGGGAATTGCACTCAGACCTCTGGAAGAGCAGCCAGTTCTCTTTTCCTCTGATCCATCTCTCTGGACTTGTGGTTTGTTGGTTTTTTAAAATTCTTTGCCCTATCTCTGGCGCTGTGAGCAGGCTGAGAATAGCTTAGTCCACAAGAAAGTTGCATTTTTTTTTAAATAAGATTATATAAATATATGTAAGCATTGCTAATTTAGTATTTTTTGTTGATCAAAATAACATCTGGTTTTATGCACTGAATAGTGAATTTACTAGTGGTAAATAGGACTTAGGCTAGAGAGTTTGATTGCTGGTGCAATTGTGCTCTGAGTATTTTTCTGTATTTCTTGCTTTGTGATAAAGTTTTAGCATTCCAATGAAGACTGTGTATGTTGTCTTACATCAGGAAGCCTTAGCCATGTCTTGAACTGTATGTGTAGCAGCTAGTGAAGTTTTTTGGGTTGTTTGTGTGTTTGGTTGGTTGGTTGGTTGGTGTGGTTTGGTTGTTTTGTTTTTGAGGCCTGTCTTGGCAGCAGCATGAGAACTAGCCTTGAGTTTGCTCTAGGATTGTAAGCATATTTCATGGTTTTAAATGTGTAATAAATATGAATAGATACTTTCATACTAAATTTCAGACATTTCACCTCCATGGAATGTAAAAGGGTTTCATTTATTTTTAGGGAAAATGGCGCTGATAGTATCTTGGACCTTGGATTATTAGATTCCTCGGAAAAGGTACAGGTAAGGCATTTTTTTGTTTTGTTTGTTTAGTTAATGAGCAGTTAGAACAACAAAAAAGAATAGAAAAATAAAGCAGGATTTAGGAGATGTCTTTGTAAATAAAATGTATGATTTATAGTACAGAAAGAGAAAGGTATGTGGTTGCAATATACAGAATCGAATCATAAAATTGATTGAATTAAATATTAACACAATACTGGTCACTTGGCTGTTTATGTTGAACACAGACTGAGTTAAGCTTTAGTGTTGAGATCCAGGGGGCCGAATAGCAGAAGAAAGAGGAGGCACTCCTCCAAGAAGCTGTTGGTTGCCAAAGGTGCAAAGAAAACATAACACTTTGTGGGTATGGTGTGGTTTTTTTTTTCTTGTATTTTGTAATTAATCTTCTGTTAATAATATTAATCTGCTAGCTGAGAGGAGCAAACTCACTATAATCTCTTTCATTGGTCACATTAAAGAAGATTAGTACAAAATGTAAAAGAGCTACCTGTGAATTCTGAACAAATACATAGTAGCACACAGATTGGAAGGAGAAATCAAGACTTGACAAGTGGCTGTCTTTCAGCAGGAGGGTAAAGCTGAACCTTGTTCTGTCTTACCTGAAAGACAGCAAAAGCTTTTGGGGGGCGTTTGGGAACCACTCTGCACTTGCAGGACCCGCTGACACAGCATCGTGAGCAATTGATACAATCTCCAAAATTAAAAAAAAAAGTCACTGGACCAAACCCATAACAATATGGCAGGTAGAAACAACTTTCACATATCATCCTGGGGCATGTGGCCATGTGAGAAGATCCGATGACACGGAGGAAGAAGGTTGGGTAGAAAAGTGCTGGGGAAATGACGTTTTTTCTGAGATAGAGACTCACAAATTCAAGGTCAGCAGATTCGGAGCAGACTGCTCTATAACTGTCCAGACACATTGAAATAATCAAAGAAAAGGAATAGTGATTTGAAAAACAGTGGATTTCTTATCTGACACTCATAGGCCATGATAGAGAACTGTCAATCCAGAATTCTCTAGCTGCTAAAAGTACCTTCATGGCATTAAGGTGAAAGAGTGGTTTTTGTTTTGAAGGTAGGGTTTTACTGTAACCCAAATAGGAGATCCTTCTGTCTTAGCCTTCCAGTGCTGGGATTACAGGCATGTGCTACCACAAAGGTGAACCCAGGGCTTTGTGCTTGCCAGGCACACATTGTCCCAATCGATTTGAGACCCCAGTCCCAACTGATTTTATTTTTTAGGAGATATTAAGACTTAGCATACATAAGGTTTGTGTGTTATAGCTCAGAGTTACCTTTAATATTATTATACACGTATTTAAATATGAATGCTGTTCTGCTTTTCTTTTACTTTGAATGATTTCAGAGAACCATTTCATATATTTCATTTTTAAAAAATGAGCACAGAGGCCTCATCTGTCATACTTTGTTATTAGGAAAACCGAAAGCGCCATGGCTCTAGTCGAAGTGTGGTAGATATGGATTTGGACGACACAGACGATGGCGATGATAATGCTCCTTTGTTCTACCAACCTGGGAAGAGGGGATTTTATACTCCACGACCTGGCAAAAACACAGAAGCAAGATTGAATTGTTTCAGAAACATTGGCAGGTAAACTAACTGTCCTTACTGTTGGGATCGGGACTGGACCCAGGGCTCTGTCCGATGCTGAGCATGCTCTCTACCACTGAGCTACTCCTCCAGCCCCAAGCTTTCTGTGCAGCCCAGGCTGGGGTCAAACTCATGTTCTTTCTGCTAGCCTCCCAAGGCTGTGGAATTAGAGGTGTATCATCACATGGCCTGGCTAAAATTAGCTTTAAAATTGAATATGTACTCTATTTTATACTAGGTAGAAATGAGGCTTAGGGAATTTTTTAAAATATTATCTATCTACTTATATATTTATGTATGTGTGAGACTAATTCTATGATTAGTTTTGAATTTAAATTATATTTCTGTTCTTATTTTTAGGATTCTTGGACTATGTCTGTTGCAAAATGAACTATGTCCTATCACATTGAATAGGCATGTAATTAAAGTGTTGCTTGGTAGAAAAGTAAGTTTGATGCATATAACTGCTTTTACAATTGTAAACATTTCTTTGCAAATTAAATGATGGTATACTGTATAGTATTCAGTTTGTTTTAAAGCATTATAATCATAATTGTCAAGTATTTAATGATATAGCTAAAGTCCTTGTATATGGGGAGATGGCACAGTAGAGTTGGTAACAGTTATGGTTGGTTCCTGACAGACTTGGATCCTACTGAAGAGAAATCCTCTTGACAACTTTATAAAAACACAAGCACTGTGCTTGACACACAGTGCTCAGGAAGCCAAAGCCACTGTAATTGGCCCCAAGTGGGTGGCAGTAGAGTATAGAAATAGTCTTAAACACAGCCCACTTGAAAATGCATGCAAGTGCCACAGAGGGGCCAATGAGCGTGAATAAATGAAGTAGACATGCTTGGCATTGATCTGGCTTATGGAATTATTGTCTTTGTGTTGATAGTCTGATACCCTGACTAGAATAACACGTGCTGCTGACCACTCAGCTGCATCACAGTTCCTAAAGCTATTTATTATAAAGAGGTCAAGACTCTTTTCCAGAGAGGTTGTACCATGCATCTAGTATAAATTGAATTGTGAAAGCTAGAGTCTACTAATTACCCCCACTAATGGTTGTTATTAGCACATATTAATTATGCACAGTAATGAGTATTGTGACATTTTCACCTGTTTGGTCGTATCCCCATTCTTCTCACTTTGTTTTGTCTCCTTCCTGCTCTCTTTAGTCCCCTTCTGCTTTCGTGTCTTGTCTGTGATCGAGTGGTACTGTGTGTGTGTGAGAGAGGAAGATGTGGGCACTGTCTCATGCCCATGACTTGGTATTGATGGTCACAGCTGTTCAAGAACCTTGCTGAGCTCCATAGTTAGTTTCTACACTGCCGCTTTTCTCTGGCACAAATGTGCATACACACATGCACGCACGCACACACGTGCGGCTTGGGTAGAGTGATACAGATCTCCCATTTATTGCTGGACAGTCAACACTTGTTCTTAGTACTTTGAACAGTTGAGTCTGCAGTCAAACTGACCGCTGCAAAAAGAAGCTAACAGAAGTGGACAGCAGCACTAAATGTATGGGCATAAACAGTGATTTGAAGACAGTTTGATAGGTGCACCGTATCCACTCAACAAAACTACAGAACTTTCCACTAGGGCCTCTGACCTTCTCATCCATGGGTGTTTAGTCATATTTTAGTACTAAATTAGTTGTCTTTAGCCAAATCACTAAATATTTTCTGTTAATTGAGCCTATTACAGTTAGAGGATTTAACTCTTGACATGTCCAACTAAAATGCTCTGTGCATGGAACGTGAGTAGAAACCAAAGCTCTTACATAGAAAAGTGTTTAGTGTGTTAACTCCTTTTTTGGTTTTTTGGTTGTTTTTTTCAGGATAGGGTTTCTCTGTAGCTTTGGAGCCTGTCCTGGAACTAGCTCTTGTAGGCCGGGCTGGCCTTGAACTCACAGAGATCCACCTGCCTCTAGTGTGTTAACCCTTTAGCTCATGAAATCTGATAGACTTCAGTCTAACTCAGTGATGTGGTCTTTGTAAGTTATCACCTTCGAGTGGACTTAGTAATCTGTGTGGAGACCACGAGGAGCACAGTGAGGTCGTCAAGAGCCAGCTCATGCACATGAGCAGTGCTCAAGAAATAATGCTGACTTCACAAATTATTTTTGACACTTATTTTTAAAGCATGCTGTTGGCTCCACCTCATAGCAATTAACTTTTTTATTCCTGTTATGAAAAATTAAATGAATTGTGAAAGCCAAAGATTTGTTAATTTTTATTTCCTCTTTAAAGCACTCTTCATCATTGTACCTTTAAGTTAAAGAAAATTAGGGCTGGGATATAGCTCAGTGGTAGAGCACTTACTTAGCGTGCACACAGTCCTGGGTTCACTCTCTGTCACTTCCCTTCCCCCAGAGTCATCACAGATTGTAATTTGCTATGGGTCAGGAAAAGAGGCTTCTTTTCAGATTTCTTGTATGGTTATTTCCTTAGGTCAACTGGCATGACTTTGCTTTTTTTGACCCGGTAATGTATGAGAGTTTGCGACAGCTGATCCTGGCATCCCAGAGTTCAGATGCTGATGCTGTGTTCTCAGCAATGGATTTGGCATTTGCCATTGACCTGTGTAAAGAAGAGGGTGGAGGACAGGTAAAGTAAATCCAGTTTCTGATTTTGCAAGAGAATTGGGGAATTTGTTAGGCCATTTTATAAAAAAGAAAAATTTGGGTAAGGACCAAGAGAGAAAGACTGAGACGGGGTGTATGCACGCGTACCAGAACTAGCACTGTAGGAGAGGGACAGACTGAGGCAGAGCAATTTTGTACTTACTTAGGCTGGCAAGGTTTGTGCCTCTCAGGTATTTGTCAGGTAAAGACTCATCTTTAAATTCTAAAATTTTAGAAAATAAAGTTCTCACAAGCTGTTATTGTTTGTCAGAATTGCTTTTAAATGTCACTGCTGAATTTCTCATAGGTTGAACTCATTCCAAATGGTGTAAATATACCAGTCACTCCTCAGAATGTCTACGAATACGTGAGGAAATACGCAGAGCACAGAATGTTGGTAGTTGCAGAGCAGCCATTGCATGTAAGTATTTTCCAGAAAAGGATTATGTCATGGGAAGCAATTTTTATTTTACCATTGTTCTGAATTAGCTCAGTAATCTATCTATAAAAGGCCCAAGTTCTCCAATGGAAAATGGACTCGCAACTAAAAGTCTGAAGTCTCCAGCTACAGGCCAAGCACCTGTTTTCTTTTGGAGATAGATGTTGGGAACTGTAACGGTCAGAGATAGCTGGTGAGCAGCTAAGGGCTTATAAGGCTGAAATGTCTTGTTTAAGCATCCTGTCATCACCTGACTTAGAAGGATTCACCTGAGCAACACCCTCAGAGGAGGCTTGTTAAGCAGAGCCTGAAGGGTTCCGAGTACAAGCTTTGCCAACATTTGTTTAGGGAAGCTTACAATCTCATGACAACCCAGAGTTTTTATTTGTGGCTAGTCCCAAAAAGTGTTCCTTGGCTGCACATCCAGCTGTGACTACTGAAATTTTTGAGGGAAGCATGTTTCTACTATCATATTGTTACAGTCAGTAGTTTAGGTAGCACCCTAAGCACAGCGATGGAGGAGTGTTCCAAAGGTGAGATTCTCAAGACAACAACCAGCTCTACATTCAGGCCTGTCTTATTAATGCTGCCCCTTTCCAGGATAAAGTTCCTATAAATTGAAGAGTGGTGACGACTCCTGTGCTGGGAATTAGAGTGCGTGCAAGTTAGTACTCCACTCGTTAGCTTCTGGCCGCACATTAGCAGGGTGATGCTTTAGTGCACTGTTCTCCTTCTGCAGACGAGCGAAAGATTGAACACTTTTTCAGTCGGTTTCTAGATTCTGGGTTTGAGTCTGGGAGGTTGGCTGTTACTGTGCTTTTTCTAGGATGCACTTTTGCCAAATTGAAGTAATGCTGCTTATAAAATGTGCTGCCTGTACATTATTTATCTGATTTAAGAAGCAATTCCCGTTTTCTACTGGGATATAAAACACTAGGTAACTTCTGAACTAGCCTGTTCTCTGTGCTCAATTCTTCCCCTTCTTTCTTGAATCTGTTAAGAGGAAACTCGAAAACAAGCCCTTTTTTTCCTCTTTGCTTAGGGATCTAGCATTTTTTTTTTTTTTTTTAGAGAGTGCTGCTATAATTTGATGTTGAGCTTTAATAATATAAACAGACACTATGGAAAACAAAGTACTGATTATAATAAAAGAAAAAATTTCCAATTCTCTAGGCCATGAGGAAGGGTCTATTGGATGTGCTTCCAAAAAATTCCTTAGAAGACTTAACAGCAGAAGACTTTCGGCTTTTGGTGAATGGCTGTGGCGAAGTCAATGTGCAGATGTTGATCAGTTTCACCTCTTTCAATGACGAGTCAGGTAGGAAATGGCAAGTCTTCGTGAAGAGCTGTGCTGAGTGTGTCCTCTGAGGTTCTGGGTTACAGAGTCTGTTCCCAAGCCCTGTAGAATGTCAGGTTTGGTTTTTCATTATTATTACAATTAAAGGTATGATTAGATGAAGATTAATATTTTGATAGCTTAGAATTAGGTTATTCTTCTGTTCTTTATGGGAAGCCAAGGCAGAATATGAAGTTTGAGGCCAGCCTCAGATAGAAAGTGAGATCCTGCCTGAAAAACACAATCCGTGCAGGTGCACACATGTGATTGAGAAGATTGTAACTGTACTGTAGTTACTGCATATAGTTTCCCTTTTGTTTTCCACTTTGTCCTTCATCATATTGCATATCTTATTCTATTTTTGGTTTTATTGAGATAGTGTGTATGTAGCACTCCTGTTGTCAGAGGCTGCTTGTTCTTTCCTGGCCGCCCAGAACCGAAGTAATCACACAGAAACTATAGTATTTGCAATACTGCACTGGCTAAAACAGCTTTATTCATTAACCAATAAAAGCAACACATACACACAACTTCCACCACCACACTCCTGCAGCTCACTTCCTAGGGCAGGCTAGTCTTGCGCTTAGGGATCCTTCTTGCCTCCGCCTTCTAGTGCTGGGATTAAAGGTGTGCTGCAGACCAAATCACAGAAACCTTTAAAATTCCCTTCGTGCTTGGTAATTTAGGTTGTTGTATAATGGGTTTTGTGACACATTTTAGTGTCAGTACTCTTAGAACTTAGTTCATTTAAAAACCAAAACTATAGAAGGGAAAGAAAAACTTTCAGCTCAGCGGCATTGCATCCTGTGAAAGTTTTATAGAGAGAATGCTGGTGTCCTTTCCTCTCCCTGTGGACAGAGTGGGTGGGTGTCGGCCTCTTACAGAGACCTCATGTGACTTGTAAACCCAGTAGTTTTAGAAGCACTGGTTCACTGTCACATGAGAAGACTCAAGTTTACAGATGAGTTTTATGTCATGGACATGGTTTGAGTGATGATAGTTCACCTTTCTTTACTCAAGTCAGGATTACTTCATTACTAAGGTTTTTAAATGTACAGATATCTTAAATTTTAAAGTTTGTCTCTTTGTTGATGTATGAAGTTTACCAGTGTTCAAAAGAGACAACATCTAATACAGCACATTGACTTTATATTCTTAGGAGAGAATGCTGAGAAGCTTCTGCAGTTCAAGCGTTGGTTCTGGTCCATGGTGGAGAAAATGAACATGACAGAACGGCAGGATCTTGTAAGTTAAACCTTACAGTTTTTAGGGTGAAAAACAAAGGGTTTGGTTGAGTTTGATTTGGTGTTTTAGAAGGTGATTTTCTTCTTGAAGAACATAGTTTACCAATAACAGTTTTATGAAGTCGGGCACTGTTTCTCTTAGTGATCCTTTGGTTGATCCATTTTTTCTTTTTTTAATTTCTCATTAGTGTATATGAGTATTTTACATGCATGCATGTCTGTGCACCATGTGCATGAAGTCTCTTCTGAGGCCCGGGGGTGGGGTGGGGGGGGCTAGAGTTAAAGATTGTTTCGAGTCATTGTTTAGGTGCTGGGAATCAAACCCAGGTCTTTTTGGAAGAGCATCTGGTTAGTGCTCTTACCTGCTGAGCCACCTCTCCAGCATTCTTGAAACTTTCCATGAAGCCTTTTCTTACCTCTTAAAAGAGTAAATGAGTCGATGGACCGACCACAGCTTTGCTTGCTCTGGTACTTGGGAGAGAATTTTTGTTTCATGTTCCCTTTGTAGCATTCTGAGATGAAGTTTCTTATATTTTAGGAAATATTATAGTTTAGGAAATAACCACAATTAATGTAAGTTTCTGAACTTTTCTGGGAAGTTAGATTGACTTTAGTGCTTCGTTGTGCAAAGTAAATGCTATAGATTAAATTTTATCACAGAAAATTGACACATGAATATTGAGGACAGATCATTGCAGAATGTTTAATATTCATAAAAATAAACATTTCTGCGAAGAAGCCTATGCTTGGCATATGTAGTAGCAGAAATAGAGGAACAGTTACCACTTACTGGGTATCATTTGTTTATCCTGTGTGTCATACAAAATAAATTGGTAATGGATTCCATATGACTTTATTGTGTGAATTTTGATGTATTGTGTATATTAGCCACTATTTTGCTAGTAGATAAAATAACATTTAGGTAGCCCATGGGAGTGTTAGTTTTTCTTTAGAAATGTGTTTTTTCTAAGAAGTACTTAGAGAAGTTAGCTGTAGTAAAGGCCCTTAGAGATCACTGATACAATAGCTTCACGTCAGATGAGAAAACTTGGACCTTGAGACAATTACTTTGAAGTCAAAACAAACAAACATAACACCTTTTTCTCCTTTAATCTGAACATTTTTTAACACGTAGTTTATTGAGGTAGAATTGATTCTGCTTTTTAGTACAATAAAATCATTTTAAAACTAAGTTCTATTTTTTCAGATCATATTATTTCCCCCTTTCCTCCATCCACACCCGGGTTCCTTGCTCTTTTTCAAATTCATGATCGCTCCCCCTCCAGTGTGTTTTTGTGTTCGTTCATGTTGCTAAATACATAGGTAAAACCTGCTCAGACTGTATAATGTCATGTAGATGTGTGTTTTCAGGGCTGACCAATTGGTACTGAATAACCAGTTAGTGTGCTTTCTCTAGGGAAGACTGTTACTTAGTTGTCTGTAGTGATTTGTTTATGGTTGAAACTTCCTGGCGTTCTCTCCCTTCCCCCTCATTCCCACCCATCGCATGTCTGTTGTTTTTGGTCAGCTCAGAGTTGGGCAGTTATGAAACTTACGAATTGTTGTTTATATTGCCAGAATTAAGGTTGACTCTAAAGGCCAAAATTGTAACTCTCTGTTCTTACTTAGGTTTACTTTTGGACATCAAGCCCATCATTGCCAGCCAGTGAAGAAGGTTTTCAGCCTATGCCCTCCATCACAATAAGGCCGCCAGATGACCAGCATCTTCCTACTGCAAACACCTGTATTTCTCGGCTGTATGTCCCACTCTATTCCTCTAAACAGATTCTCAAACAGAAGTTACTGCTCGCCATTAAGACCAAGAATTTTGGTTTTGTGTAGAGTATAAAAAGTGTGTATTGCTGTGTAATATTACTAGCTAATTTTGTAGATTTTTTTCCCATTTGTCTATAAAAGTTTATGGAAGTTAATGCTGTCATAACCCCTGGTGGTACCGTAAAGAGATTAAATGCAAACATTCCTTGCTGAGTTTGTAGCTTAAAGGCCTGAGAAGCACTGGCACCTTTTGTCTATGATGGTTTGTTAGTTGCCAACTTCCAGGTCCGACCCCAGCCAAAGCTGAGAGCAGAACAACATAACCTACACTGTGACTTTGTTTTCTGTGGGGGGAGATGCTCTGAACATGCAGTGCTGCCTTTGTGGGAAGCCTTTCGACAGAGGCTCTTGTACAGAGGGATTAGGGGATTTCAAAATAAAAAATTAAGTATGTTCTGTGTTTTTCTTTTAACTTTTTTATGGTGTTTAATTTGTGGTTGGCTGCAATTGTGTATCATGTATATGGAACTTGTAAAAAGTTCTTGACATCCAGATTTTAGAGACAAAAATCACTTTTACCTATAAAACCCACTTTTACTGCGGGTTATTTTCGCTGCATTGAGCTCCAGGATATTAAACGATACCACTAATATTTGCATGTAATTTGTTGAGTTGAGAGAGGGCACTTTTTTTGTACATATGGTGGGGCCAATGCACAATCCTTATTAGAGTCACCGTCTCTTCTTTGTACCTGTTCCAAGGCAGTTAGACAGGCTCCTGCCCTTCAGTCCTAGCCAGACCTTTGTGCTAAGGGAATTCAGTTATGTATACCCAGCTGGGCACTTCCTGGTAACTGTAAAATGATTTATAAGATCATGATTACTGAAAATACATTTTGGAAAATTTTAAATGTTCTTGAGCAGCTTAAATACTTTTGTATCTAGCCTTTTTAAAATATCTTGTTACATTTTACTTTTTTAAATAAATTACAGAAGAAATGCCAAGTAATTGAAGAAACAGTTTTTATTTATATACTTATACATTTTTAAAGCTAAGGGCAATGCACTGACATGGTTATATTCATACTTTTTTTTTTAAGTTTATATACATATGTATGGACTATAAGAAAGTTAAGAAAACCAGTCCACATTTTACAGTTAGCAGAGAATCATGAATGGTACCCAGCCAGGCCTTTTCTTTTTATAAGCAGAAGTGATGTGTAACCATCACTTGGCACAGAAAGTTTGAGTTAACTAACTGAAAACTAAGTGACAGGTTCTTTTGTTTTTTAAATGACTCTATCTGGTCTTTGAACAATGCCCTTACACTTTGTGGACTTCGCAGTTTTATTCAGTGGGATAACAAGGGACAGAAAGTCCCCCTAGGAGTTAAGTTGTCACTTTAAATATGAAAAATGGGAGAAGTTCTGTCGTCTCTCACCTTTCTTCTCAATCCCTGCTCGGACTTCTGGCCTTGGATAATTGTCATGTTTAAAGAAAGGGACTGCACTTTTACTATGTAACTTCTTTTAAAGACTGAAGCACACGGCACTCCCAACCCTGCTAACACTAAAATATTTGAAACTGAACATAGTAGTGAAGGTTGCTTAAAACTTACACAACACCACTATGTATTATGTGTGTAAGTTAGCCAAAGTGAGACATTGGTTGTTATATACAAATATTATTCTCAATTAAGTGCCAACAAGCATTTGAAAGGTATAAAACATCAACGTAAGTCCTGTGTGCACACAACAAGCTTGATCAGTAGCAAATGAACAAATTAGACTAGGGCACTTGAAACCCTAATTGCAAACTTATTTTTAATAGTTACTGAAAGGATAAAAATATTTAAAATAATGCGTTATTGAAAATAATGCAGAATATCTGAGGTCTTCCTAAATCAAGAGTTTGGTTAAAATGCTTTTAGTAATAATAAAAGCAGAGTGAGGCTTTTTCTTTTTTTTTTTAAAGTTCAGCATAAAATGGCTCTAAATATAAAATAAAGTCATATAAAACAAGGTTCTCTTTTGGTCTTGTTTAGCAATTAAGTGAAACAGACCTGGAGACAGGTCAGGAAGACCAGGAGGAAACTTGACTGGTGTTTGGAGCTTTGCTACTTCCCACTTTGGCTTGAGAGAGGACAGCATCTCCACTGTAAAGAGGGTTGTTTTGATGAATGCCATGACAACTACCAGGCTCAAGCTAAAAAATGACATCTTCCTTGAAGAAATAATTCTTCTGCTTTTGTATCGCCAAGATTTACTTGTGGCTTGTTAATGCAGATGCCTGGGCACTGTCTGTCTCCGGTCCCTTTTCTGATAAACTAAACAGTGGAAGCCAGTCATCTTCATGATAGAGAATTCAGAGTGAGGACCAGAGAGCATCCTCTTTCACTTGTGGACATAAATCCATTACAAAGTTCTTAAGTTCTATGCAAGAAGTACAACTGTTGCTTAATCCTGGCTCTTGCTTGAGCACTGTTGGATGGATGTGCCTTTAGTGCACTGCCTGGGTAGTGGCTGAATGTACTTACACAGTATGTTGTGTCTTTAAAATTCATAGGGACCACAAACTCAAAAAGATGGCACTTGCTGCCTACCTAGCCTGGTGGCTTGAATTTGATCTCCCGAACCCACCCACAAGGTTGAAGGAGAGAGCCAACTGCGAGTTGTCCTCTGACCTCTACCTGTGCATGTATGGTGATGTTCACAAATAGTAATAAAACAGCATGGATAAAGATTTCATGAACCTCTTTCACAAGTGTAACATCCAATCAATGGGTTAGTTGTATTTTGATGCAAGTAGAATTTCTCCAGGGGGAAAAAAAAAGTGTGCTTGTATTTGAAATGTCTGATGCAAAAAAGTGAAACTTGACTATTAATGTTAAACTGTGACAAGCTTGTGGCATGGGAATGATTAGGTGAAGTTTATGAATCACACATTAGCCTGTAGGATCTTTTTAAAATAAGTGCCCTGTAGCACAATTAATAAAAACCCAGAGACAGAAACTGGGGGTCTACCTGAAGGTCAGAAAAGCAAAACAACCAGCCACTTTGGCTCTTACCTCTACCTCTGTCGGAAATGGCAGTCCTGCCTCCAGGAATCTCAGAATGAGACTGCTGTGTCTGGAAGCTGTCTGCTCGTTTTATAATGCTCTCTAGTTCTGGGATCAAAGGCGTGCACCACTACCACCT
>NW_026067896.1:3661423-3678149 GCF_014885135.2 Alexandromys fortis | reverse complement strand
CTGGTCTAGAGTATATGGCCGTTAGTGTAATGTAGACACTGGTCTAGAGTATATGGCCGTTAGTGTAATGTAGACACTGGTCTAGAGTATATGGCCATTAGTGTGTTTGCTACGCTTCAGAGCCAGCATAACCATTTCACAAAAGCTTTTTATATGCTTTGAAAAAGGGCATCAACGAACCTTTAATTTTAAAAGATGCATGGTGCAGGAGTGTAGTTCACATACGTACACGTTTAGCATGTGTGAAACCTTGAGTTGAAGGCCCAGCACGCCCAAAGTCAGAGGCCAGCTCTGTTGAGTTGGTTCTCCTGACTTTAGGGTGGGTTCCAGGGTTCAAACTCATACTTAAATTTGAGTATCTTCCACAGCTACTTAATAATGAAGGCATCTTGAAGAGATATTCTTTAAAAAGGAAAATTATATTTATTCTTATTCTATGCATATGGGTCCATGGAGCCCAGAAGAAGAGGGCGTTGGTATTTTGGAACTAGAGAAGGTTGTCCGCCTCCACGCGGGTGCTAGGAATTGAACTTAGAGCAGTTGTTGCTCTCACCTGCAGAGCCCTTGGCTTTCCCATTGCCTTGTATCAAGTTCGCATTATCCTGCACATAGCCTATTCCAAGTGGCTCCAGTCTACACCTCCAGATGTGCGCACCTCCTTTCCATTCGAGGTCTTTCTGAATAGTAAACATGGCCTGTTAAACAGAACTCCTATACTTAAGTTTTAAAATGAAGAGTTTCGTGCTTGCCAATTTTCTGCAAGGATTTTATTTGGATTGAGAAGAGAGCCTCAAGGCTCACTCCCGCAGAGCCTCCCAGGGAACTGTTGCAGAAACTCGTTTCCCCATAGTGGAGGTTTGTGCCCAGGTGCCCTGTCTGTTTAGAGCGGACTGACTATTCGAGGCTGTGGCAGATCCCTGCATTGTCCTCATGACGCTGACTTTGTAGATGTGAGCCATGGGGTGGTGAAGGCATCTGGGAATAAAGGAAATCTGTGAAAGGGTCAGTCACGTGTGCTTGTACTCTCTTGTAGACCTGGTACACGTCCTGGAAGCAGGAAGTAAAGGGGCTCTTGCAGGAATTTTTGGAAGAGTCTGTCTAAGAGAGGAGTCCAGACTTAAGGATGTTCACACAGTGGGTGGCTCTGCAGCCACCTGGCAGTCTCTAGCCACCTCCCGTGTGAGCATTCCCTACCGTGTGGCCAGCGAGGGACTGTGGATAGGTGGTCCGGGTGAGCAGGTCAGGCAGACTGCAGGCGGGAGCTTCCGGCTTGGGTCCGCGGGGGTAGGCGGGGCCTATGACGTCAGGGACGCGGTGGCGCGCAGGGCACGCCCGGGAGCAGGCTGGGTGACCGGAAGCTGGAGGGCTAAGGACGGAGTGGAGCGGGGCCTCCCGGGGGAGGAGCCTTTCGGAGGGGCGGGACGGGGCGGAGCCTCTGCGAAGTGGGGCGGGGCCGCCTGGGGGAGGAGCCTCTCGGAGGAGAAGCGGCCGTGGGTGGCCCGGAGCCGGAGGAGGGTCGCGCCGGGCGGAGCGGCCGGCCTCCGCTAGTGTCTGCTCTCCGCTCCGGCTCGGAGCTAAGTCGCCGCGCTCAGGCCCTGGGCTTCCTTAGCTCTGGCGGAGTCGGCGCGATGGGCGAGCCGGAAAGGCCGGCGGCGGCCAGGCCGGAGGAGGATGAGGTAAAGGTCGCAGTCGCTCCATCCTCCGCCGCAGGGAGGGTCAGGCCCGAACTTCGGGTCCTGGCTCGGCTGCGGAGTCCTGATCGTCGCCGTCGGAGACCCGGTACCGCCGGAAGGAAGCGCCCTCGCTGCAGGCTGGTGGGGGAGGGGCGCGGGCGCAGGGCTCGCTCGGGGCTTGCCCGGGACGGCGGCTCTCCCGGTGTCTCCTGCTCTGGAACCCTGGCTGGGGCTGCGGCGGCTCTCCCCTCCGCTGCCGAGGAGCGCGTGTGCAGGTGCATGAGGGGGCAGATGACAGGCGGGGCCGCGAGGCCAGCTGGGCGCAGACCGAGCTGCAACGGAGTCCTCGGGGTGTCTGTTCCTTCCTTCACAGAGAATGAAGTGCTGTTATGCAAAGTGCCACGGAGCTTAATAAATCTAAAATTAACTTACTTATCCCCTTTGCTTCTGTGCTACCAGAGAGATGAAGGTGATAACGCACATAAATACCATATTAGAAGAGTACATAGTCATTTAAGTTATTATTGTATGGTTTCCAGTACCCCATTTTGGGGAGGCAAATATTCTAAGATATTCGGAATATATGAGTAATACGTTTTTGTATCTCAGTGTGGTATCTTTGAATTTAATATTATGGCAATTTGGAAGGGACATAAAAGTTTCAGCCCACGGACTTTCGTGCTTAATTAAACTGGCATTTCTAGACAAAGATGTAGATTCTAGGTTGATTTTTATTTTGTAAACATTTGGTAATAAGCTATGACTATCCCTTAGTTTGTTCTCCTTGAAACAAAGGTCCTCATACCAGTTTCTCCACTCAGGTGAAAACTCTGACTTCTCTGATTTGCCAGTGACACCAGGAGGGAGGTTCTGCCCTAACACCTAGAAGTTCACTTTTTTTTTTTCTTTTAACCTTTGATTAATAAAGAGAGCAGAATTTTAGGCTAGGGTGAATTTTAGTGAGTACTTTTAATGAGTTCAAAGGTTTTTGAGATGCAGGGATATCTGAAACTTCTATCTCTGGATATGACAGAGCAGTGGGGCCTACTGGTGTCAGAACCATCTGCAGCTACTAATAAAGACCAAGTCCCTGAGCCCACGACCTGTACGTGTGACGAGCTCTGCAGGTGATCTTAGCGCCCTGGATTCAAGGGTCGTCATGTGTGTGTGAATCCACAGTGTCCATAGCGCTCATCAGTTCCTCAGAATGTCCAAGACTGGACAACCCCGAATGACACGCCTAAGACTCATCACTAGAACCAGGTTCAACTCCCCAAGTTGTTGACCTCAGCCAGGATTCTATTGGTGGTGATGGAGAATAAAATGATACTTTTAAAAAGTACGTGGCTGCCACAGCGCGCAGATAAGTGGCAGGGACTCGAGAGGCAGCCACCGGCAAGCGAAGAAGGGCGGAGAGGCAGCCTGGGCAGCCACAGGCAGGCGGAGAAGGGCGGGGTGAGAGTCTGAGACACGCAGATGCCAGTCTCGATTAGGTTGTGTAGGCAACTACCGGGGAATCATGACCTAGATTTTTATCTTGGCAACTCTTCATACCAGATGACCAGAAGCGAAGACAGAAGAAACTAAAAACACAGGTTTTGAAAAACGTGGTAGACTCTTGCCAAGGATTACTTTAGGTTCTCATGGCTTTGGCTTTGGCTCTCTGCCTTCCGGCTTCCCTGCCCTCCAGTCCTGTTGCCACTGTCAGCTCTGTCTCTCATTAAATATGTGATTGGTTGTTACATCCCTAATGCTCATTCTACAGAAATCTCTCAAGCTCTCAATTCCCACTAAAAAAAAAAATTAATAAGACTCACTAGCAAGGGCCTATCAAAGTCAAGTTTATTTTTAGTACAATTTTCACATCTTAATTTATGTTCTCAATTTGTACATTATTTGTTAGCAAAATTTAGTTTCTTTCCTTTTATTTTTTCTTTTTTTATTGTTGTTGTTTTTTTGAGACAGGGTTTCTTTCTGTAGCCCTGGTTGTCCTGGAACTCTGTAGACCAGGGTGGCCTGAACTCACAGAGATCCTCCTGCCTCTGCCTCCTAAGTGCTGGTGTTAGAGGCGTGCGCCACCACCACCCGGCTTAGTTTCTTTTTCTCATTCATCCTGAACCTGAGGTATCTGTCTTCCAGGTGCCACTTCTATTCTTGTTAATTCCTAGTCAGAAACTCTTGGTGATTATCCATAAGAATCATGTCATAATGTATGTATAATGAGGGCCAGAGGTAAGAAATGAGGGCAAGGAGAATTCAGATATGAGCTTCTGTACACTGCCACATCTTTGTAAACCTTTAATTTCCCCCTAGACTGGTTGACATTCAGCGTCTCATCCTTTCTAGAATTCCTCTCTTTGCTGAGGCTGGAGTCCGATCAGACCACTGCTGCTTTTGCTTGTCCTCCCTGCCTTTCAGTCTGTCTCCCCCTGGCTTCTCTACTCTCCACACGCTAGCATTCTCTTCCTCACCCCCTTGTCTTTCTGATTTTTTTTTTAGCCTGGACCCCACTTACCCCAGACTGCCCTTCAGACTGACTATGCAGCTGAAGATGACTTAGAACTTCTTCATTGATCTCAGGGCCTAGTTTATGCAGCATTGGGGATAGAACATGGGGCTTCATACGTGGTAGGCAAGTGCTCTCCCAAACGAGCTAAGTCTCAAGCTCTGTGTGTTGGCATTCTTCAGGGCCCGCAGGCTGTGCCCTCAGCTATCCTGTTCCCTCCAGTTCTCCCCGGATCATCCGTTTCCTTGGTAATTATTAACAGAGTTGCCCTCTCTCTTGTGCCATAGTGTTCTATTTTCAGCTGCCTACTAGAAATCTCGAACCTGAATTTGTTATCATTCTTATTGACAAAACTGACTTTATAGATTGTTTTGAATGTGCTATGCCAGATACACAGATGTACATGTTTGTATTCTTCTACATGTCAGAGTTATTGGATGATGATAAGTTTGCAGGGGACAGCAGTTTCAGTGACAGCAATATGGCAGGTAACCTTTGGTGATCTGGCTGAGGAAAGGTTCTTTTGTCTCAGCCTTTTATTAGTATTAACTCTTCTATCACACATTACACAAAAATGTTTCTCTATGCAGTTTACGAATGAATATGTTAAAGAGGCTACAGGTGAGTAGTTTACTGGTAAAGAAGGAACTCAGAGCCGGCCATGCTGTAGAGACCAGGCTGCAGGAGAGTCAGGATTGTAGGTGGCCATGTAGTTGGCTACAGAGGCAAGGAGGGAAGGACTGGGTTAGAACAAGAATTAGCAAGTGGATGAGTTAGCAGGTACATGTGTTAGCTGGTGCATGGGTGAGCAAGTGGATGGATTAGCAGGTATGTGTGCTAGCAGGTGAATAGGTGAGGTGGATGGGAGAGCAAGTGAATGGATAATCAGGTGAATGGAGGAGCAGGTGGATAGGGACTAAGCTGAAGCCCCAAAGACAATCAAGAGTTCTCTGCTTGTCAGTTACACACACACACACACACACACACACACACACACACACACACACACACCAGGCAGCAGGTAGGTAGGTGTGGAGCCATTCTCATCACAGTTCTAGGTACTCACCACCTTATGAAGGTCATGTGAGAGATTTATACTCCTCTAATCTGTTATGTCTGATACATTCTTGAGCCGGGGTTTCCGAATAAGATTGTAGTGCTCCCGTGTGCCCCACAGTCTCAATGCACCTGGCACGTGTACAGGGAGGTCCCCTTTCTACTACCAGGAACAAGTCATTTGTCAGTCTGTACTACAAAAGCAGTGCTGGACAGACTGGTGCTGCTTGTCCACCTAGGAGCACAGACATCCTCCGCCCATAAAAGCACAGCCTTAAGCCGCTTTTTTTGTATACATTATAGAGTAACTTAGAGTAGATAGCTTTCTCTCAACACAGATACTTTGTATTAATAACTTCCTTACTGGCGCTTGAGTAACTACAGTAGATAGCCTCTCTCAACAACAGATACTTTGTATTAATAGCTTTGTTACTGGCGCTTGGCTAGTAGTAACAGTTGATCTACTTTGTGTTAAACTGATTGAGAGTGGACCAGTTCTGGTCTGGTTATTCAGCTGTTCGCATATTGAGCATTTTCTATGCCCTGTTATTTCTGGTAAAAATCTTGCAGTTGCAGGGGTTGAATATTTTTAGCAAGAACTATTTGTTTTATTTTTTAAAGTTCATTTGTGTGTGTGTGTGTGTGTGTGTGTGTGTGTGTAGGAGGCTATATCTATGTGTTTGTGTAGGAACACATATCCCACTGTGAATATATGGAAATCAGAAGACAATAAGGACAAGAAATGGGAAAGACACTAATTTAAAATTTGTCTCTTTTCAATTTCTTTTCAAACCCTGCCTCATTTCTACAAGGGATCATAAAACACAAATCCAATATTGTTACTTGTCTGATTAAAAATCTTTGGTGAAAAAGAATAAACAAACAAACAAACAAACCTTCAGCGCTTCCAAGTGTTACATTTAGAGGCTAGATTACCTGCTCCAAAGTTTCTAAAAATTAATTTCTTAATTTCCATTTAGTATGCAAAATAGACATACCCAGCCTAACTTCAGATAAAATTTAGCCAAGGAATAATATTTTAGAATTCAAAAGTTAATTTGTCTTTTTTCTATAAAATAATGACATTGATTTTTTTAAATTAACAAAGCATTGTTTCAGAGAAGTTATTGGACAATAGCTGTGGTGAGATTAGTATTTACATTCAAGATCCTTTCTGTGGCATTAATACTGGACCCCAATTTCCAAATAAAATCATAAGTGTGATGCCATTTGATAAATTCACTTTATTTTTTATTTTTTATTCTAGTAGAATAATTTTAAGTTTTTATTTATAAGATTATAAAATAAGTCAAAGAAATTGTGAGAGTTGACAAACTTATTTTGAATTTAGATATAAATGGAAGGTGAAGATTTATATCTAACCAGCCAACATTTTCTTTGTATATTATCAGTTCTCCCTGGTGTTTTTTGTTTATTTGTTTTGTTTTCAAGACAAAGTTTCTCTGTGTAGCACTGGTTTGCCTAGAACTCACTCTGTAGACCAGGCTGGGCTCAAACGCAGGGATCCATCATCCTCTGCCTCCCGAGTGCTGGGTCGATGCACAGCATTAGATTATTCTCTTACTCACCTTGCTGTTAATCTGTGCTGTTGGTTTGTCCATCATTGACATACATGGTAGCCAGAGGCTTCAGACTGTGTGGCCAGTAGCAGGCTGCTTCCCTGCACTGCCCACTTCTCCTCATACTGTGTTGACCTTGCCGGGGTGAGACCTCTCTGCGACCCTGTAATGTAATGAAATGTTGTGTAAGCTAATGACAAATGTAGAAAGAAACCTACCGCCAGGAAGACTTAGGTGGGAAGCTCTGGGGAACGCAGTAAAGGGAGCTGCTGGAAACAACCGTGCTAAGTTCATCATTGTGGCACACAGCTATAATCCCAGCACACAGGAGACTCAGGTGGGTAGTCAAAGTGTGAGGCTAGCCTGGGCTACATAGTAAGACACAGCTCAAAAAGGAAAAGCAAATAACAATAAGAATACCCTAAAGAATGGTTTTTTACCACAGGCCTGCTGAGGGCATCCTGGAGAACCTTACGTGAACCTCTTCTAACTGTGTTAAAATATGCCTTATGAAATTTGTCAACTCAGGTCCAGTTGAGAGGTTTATGTTAGTTAGCCCCCCCCCTCTCGTCACATGATAGAATATATAATAATACCTTCCTGATGGGGCTTCTTTTAATCCTTCATGAATTAGTGTCATGTTGCATTTTTACCAGGGGGGGACAGGAAGAAAGTCTATACAAATGTCGCTTACATTCCAGTTTAAAGGTACTAGTCTTCAAAACTTCCCCAGTCCTGAGCCCAGCCAGGTAGGTATTCTCTAAGATGTACAGACTCCAAGGGTGACTGCTTCTATTTTCCTTCCTACCTTTCAGAATGCCCCATCTAGCAAATGGAATGATGGTAGAGATTTCTAGTCCTATAGATACCTCAATAGTATAATACAAAGCACAGGTAAAATGCAGAATAATATTTCAATGCAATTGATATATTTCTAAAAGAATTAAAAGAGTAATATGGGCCACATGGATTCAAAATCCTTGTTGACTGAGTTAGGGAGATAGTTCATTTAGTAGTGCCTGCTTTGTAAGTATGATGATCTCAGTTGAAATTCCCAGCACCCAACTAAAATCTAGTGTTGATATGTATCCAGCGCTGGGGGGTAGGTGCAGAGATAGGTTGATGGCTAGACCAGTCAGTCTAGCCAATCAGGGGCTCAGGGTTCAGTGGAGTAGACAAAGACACCTGATGACACACACCTTCTGGTGACACACACCTACATACACCTACATAAACTCACACCTACACACATACTGCTCATGTATATACTGCATACCCACATACACACACATGCATACACACCACACACACATACTGTTTATGTATACTGTATACACACCACACACACACACACATGACACCCTACACACTTCTTTTTTTTAAATTTATTTATTTATTTATTTATTTATTTATTTATTTATTTATTTATTATGTATACACTATCCTGTCTGTGTGTCTGCCTGCAGGCCAGAAGAGGGCATCAGATCTATTTTCATATGGTTGTGAGCCACCATGTGGTTGCTGGGCAATGCTCTTAACCACTGAGCCATCTCTCCAGCCCCCTACACACCTCTTTACTCGAGACTTATGCCTTCTCAATTTGTCCTCAGTTCTAGCTAATGGTGTATTTGAGCATCTATCTCTGTCTCTCCCTCTCTGAGTTTTGCTGTAGCTCAGAAAGTAACTTTAATTAATTGTTTGTTTGTTTGTTTGTTTGTTTGTTTATCAAGACAGGATTTCCCTGTGTAGCTCTGGCTGTCCTGGAACTCACTCTGTAGACCAGGTTGGCCTTGAACTCACAGATGTATCTGTCTGCTTCTGCCTCCAGAGTGCTGTGAAGTTACCCAATGGTTGGATACCCGAAAGGATTCTGTACATCAGACTGCTTCCCCAGTCTGTGCTATCTCTCAGACTTTTCCCAGATGTATATTTAAGTTTGAGTCAGAGAGAAATTTCTACATTTAAAAAAAGTGTTTTTACTTTGATTTTTTAAAGCAATTGTCTTCAGATACAAACGAAAACACAGAGAGGTCAAATGAAGAGCCTCTTCTAAGAAAGAGTTCCCGCCGGTTTGTCATCTTTCCGATCCAGTACCCTGATATTTGGAAGATGTATAAACAAGCACAGGCGTCTTTCTGGACCGCAGAGGAGGTATGTGGCAAGTCTGCGTTGGTGTTCCTTCCTGCATGTTCAGTGCTTGCCTTACAGGGTATCGAAATATTTCTACTCATAAGAAACATTAAATAAGATATGGCTCAGAATTAATATAGATCCTTAGTTCTCATTAGTAATAAATATAACTAATTTTTAATCAACTTAAATTGAACATAATTAGCTTAGTGTCTGTAAATAAGTTTCTTGGTACAAGGAAATGCCATCTTATTCTGCCAGATTTTTGCTTTTGTTTCTGAGACAAGGTTAATCCAAGGTTGACCATGTTAGTCCATGGTCAAGATCCCTTTGCCTTTACTTTTAGTATATTGTAGAAGTATATATAGTATATTATATATAATATATAGTATATAAAATAGAAGACCATTTTCTATTTTTTAAGATTTATTTATTTTTATTCTGTGTGTATAAGTTTGCCTGCGTGTGTGCGTGTGTCTGTGTGCGCGCGCACCACATGTGTTACTGGTGCCTTCAGAGACCAGCAGAGATTCTTAGGTCTCAGGAATTGGAGTCACAGGTGATTGGGAACTGAACCGGAGTCCTCTGCAAGAGCAGCAAATGCTCCTAACCAGTGAGCCATCCCTGCAGCCAGTCTACCCATATTTTTTTTCTTTTTAAATAGATTCTTAGTTTCCCATGACTAAATAAGACCAGTCTGTTTTTTGCTCGCTCATTTGCTTGTTGTTATAGTTACTCATTTATTTATGTGTGCGTGTGTTTGTAGAATTGAAGTGATCTCACCTTTGGCAGCAAGCACCTTTACCCGCTGAGCCATTTCGCCAGTCCTAACACCAGTTTATACGTATGGTCAGCAGAATAAACAAAATTGCAGCCGCTGTTTAAAAGATGAAGTGTGAGAGTGAGACAGTGGTGGCTCACACCTTTCACCCCAGTCCTGCGGAGGCAGACACAGGCGAATCCCCAGTGTGAGGCCAGCCTGGCCTACAGATTTCCGGCAGCCAGAGCAACACAGAGAAACCCAGGCTCAGAAAAACCAGAAACAGCAACAACAAAAGTGGAAGGGTGAAAACCTTAAGGACCCTCACTGGCTTTTTTTTTTTTCTTAGTGGTTCTTTATTTATAAGGTAGGCTGAAGCAGTTGTTACAGTGTAGAAGGGAGACACTTTACACACTGTTATCATACAAGTTTAGAACAAAACTGCACAGGGAGAGGTCAACTCTCAATACAAACTAGCAACTAAACCACAATAATTTACTTTAGAAAGGCATTTCAGCTGTGACGCTGCCTTTACGATATGTAAAAACACAAACAGAACTACCCAGGGTGTTTGTCATATTCTTTCTACATAGCTTCACAGGGGGACACAGCTGCGGTCCTGTGAGCAGTCTGCCCACCCTGCAGTCCACGCAGCTTTGAGCCTGAGTTCACAGTCTAGCAGAGCACAGCTGCTGCAGCAGCGCAGCCACTGGCTGCTTACTATAAATGTAACTTTTTTCACTTTCAGAGTGAGCTCACCACATAGGTTAGACAATACTTGCTGGTTTAAAAAATACTTATGCAAATGATTGCTGTGTGGTTTAATCAAACACACATATAGTTGTCGTCTTTATTATTTAATTATTTCTCATTGCTTATGAGAGGCACATAGTACCCTCTGTATATGTATCCATTAGCATCTCTGTCTCTGGAGAGCTGTGTCTTTGTGAATTGATGTCTTTAGCTCTGTATGCCTGTCAGTCAAGAGACCAAATCTGGGCAGACAAGATGGCTCATTGGACAGAAGCACTTTCTGAACAAGCCTGGTAGCCTCAGTTTGATTCCTGGACTCACTCCTGAATTTTCCTCTGATCTCTACACATGCGTCATAGCACACACGTGATCTGTTTTTCTACCCTGCACCCTCATACACACAGATAGATAGATAGATAGATAGATAGATAGATAGATAGATAGATGGATGGATAGATAGTTGGATGGATGAAAGGTGGTTTAGAAAACAGACCAAGCTGGAACTAACACCCTGTGAAGAATGCAGGGTCTGAGGCCAGGCTGCTTCAATGCAAATCCTGGTCTGCCACGCTCTGTCTGTGGAAGTGGCTTCCTCTTCCTCCGCATCTCACTGTTAAATTAGGCTGCTAGTATGTGGCACATTGGGTTGTTATGAGGATCAATGGAGTAGTTATAATCATGTTTGACATTTGATAAGCACTAAATAAATGTGAACTATGACTTCATAAAAGAAATTTTAGCCTAGAATTTAAAGCACCAATGTCTGTACGCTATTTTCAGATATTTACATGTCGTTGTTATATTGTCGATATTGTTATATATTGTAGTTGACATATGAAGCAAAACACCAGTGTTTGTATAGTAGTCCAGGAGGGTCTGCACACCTGACTTACCTATCTGCCTGTGGTTTTTAGAAACTTTTTGTTAGATATGGTTCAGTAGAGCACACAGTTGGTCTTTTTGTTTGTCATGTTTAAAAAAAGGAACTTGTGATATTTGGGTTTCTCAAAATTCATTGGAAATTAATTGCTTCTTTTAAAAACAATATTAAATGTCTTATGACCAGGATATACTAATTTAAAAAATTAAAACGTAAGTTGATATTGATTTTGCAGGAAGATTCAAATACATGTTTTGAAAGGAAGTCAAAGATATTTTTAGTTCCACATATTAAACAAATTATGTAAAAAAATAGTTAACTAGCTTTATATTCTAGTTTTTAAATCAGTGGTTGAATTAATTCCAAAATAATAAGCCCTGACTCAGAAGACAAAGTATAGGCTTGGAAGTTTTCTAAAAGCCAGTCAGGTATTCCTGATAATAAGCTTTCTGTTACTATGACAAAAATACCTGAGAAAATTAAGTTTTACAGTAACTGCCACAGGGTAGCACCCAAGCCTTTGCTTTAACACATGGGCCTCGGGGAGCCGTGAGGTCGAAAGCTGTAGCAGCAAGTCTGGAATCACTGTTTAGGTGGTGAAACTGAGGATGAGCACATAGAGATAAAATAGACGAGGAATTTTACTTCTAGAAGGAAATATAACCATGATTATTTAACAGTACAAGTAAAATGTATAGGGCATTTTAAAGCTCAGTGTTTAAAGAGTCAAATTTAGTATTTAGGACTAGACATATTGCAGTATTAAATTTAATATCGAGAATATAGTATGTGAGAACAGGAAAGATTTAACCTGAGTTGAGCTGACAGCAGAAGGGAACTTGGATTTGCTGGTATATCTTATAAAGTGGAGACGAGTGTTTCCCTCCTCAGCCCACTGTATTTCTAGAGCTTAGCCTACTGTCTGGCATGTATTGAGTGCCCAGGAAATACTTACGATATAGCAGGAAAAGAGTTTCAGGAAAGGATACAATGACTGAAGGTTAGAATATTGGTCTTTTTGTTTTTTGAAAGGTCATGAAGAAATTGGGTTAGAATAATTAAAGAATCAAAGCCAGCAGAATTTTTTTTTTTTTTTACAAAGGACAGTTTTATATTTCAAGTATTTGTCGCATTACTGTGAAACACACTTAGGGGTTTTTATAGAACAACATAAGAACTATGCACTGTTGTTTTCTCCGAATTCGCAAATTGAAACATTAATCCCCAGTGTGATGATGTTTGGAGGTTGGGCAGTGGGAGGTAATTTGGTAATGAGGATAGTAAGGGTGAAGGTCTCATGAGTGAGATTGATGTCTTTATAAAAAAAATATCAGAAGGCAGTTTTCTCTTTGCCCTGTGACCATATGGCAAGAAGGCACCGTCTAAATAACTTCTTGAAAATGTTCGCTTTGGGTGCTGGAGAGATGAGATGACTCAGGAGTTAAGAGCACTGGCTGCTTTTCTAGAGGACTCAGGTTTGATTCCCAGGACTCACATGGTGACTCAAAATTATCAGTAACTCCAGTTCCAGGCGATCTAACACTCTTCTGGCCTTTGTGGGCAGCCAGCATGTACAGAGTACAAAAAAACAGACGTGCGGATAAACCATCTGTACACATAAAAAAAAAAAGAACCTACCCCTATCCCATCATGGTTATTTCCATGACCAAAAACAACTTAGGGAGGAGAGGGTTCATTTCATCTTACACCTTGTAGCTGATCATCCAGCGAAGTCAGAGTAGGTACTCAAGGCAAGAACCTGGCTGCGTACTGACTTGCTCTCTGTGCCTTATTAAACCTGCTTTCTTTTTTTCTTTTTTCTGAGACAAGGTTTCTCTGTAGCTCTCAAGCCTGTCCTGGAACTAGCTCTTATAGAACAGGCTGACCTCGAACTCACAGAGATCCACCTGCCTCTGCCTCCTGAGTGCTGGGATTAAAGGTGTGTGCCACCACCACCTGGCTAAACCTGCTTTCTCAGCACCTAGGACCACTGGCCTAGGGGTGGAACTGTCCCTGGTGGGCTGGACCCTCCAACATCAATCATCAATTAAGAAAATACTCTACAGGCTTGTACACAGGCCAATATAGTGTTGGGAAGGGGCACATAACACTAGCCAGCACAACTGACCCCTTGTCAACTTGACACAAACATTTTACTAATAAAACATAACCATTTCTTGTTCTTCCACAAACCTTCATATTAATAATAGTATTATGATATGAAGCATTCCAACTTTTAAAAATCCCGTAGTCTTTACAAATTCAAACACTTAAAAGGTTCAGTCACTTTAAAATATCCAAAGTCTCTCTGTAGCTCCAAAGTCTCTCCAAAAGTTTGAAATCTTTTTACAATGAAATTTCTTAACAGTGACCTTAAGTTAAAAATTAAAAAAAAAAAAGTTCCTTTCTTATTCCAAGAGGAGAGTGAAGACTGTGGGACAATAGTCTTGTACCCTATAAAGATTTGTCAGATGTATGGTGTGGAATTTCTCAGCTCCATGGGAAAAGTTTCTCTTCAGTGGTGCTGGTCTCTTGTTAATTAGCCACAGCTGATTTTTCAGCTCCGGCTGAAACCCAAGAAGCAATTCAAAATACTGTACAGCACAGTAGTTTTTTAAGGGACTCTCAGACTTCCCTCTGAAACTTCACAAGCTAGGCCTCTGTTGTCTGTATCACTCTCAGTTGAGGTTCCCTCTTCCAAAATGACTCTGTCTGTGTCAGTTGGTTGTAAACTTAGCCAGTACACACCCAGACCTTGGACTTACAGCTTCCAGAACTTTGAAGAATAAATGATTTTTTAAAATCTATTCTGTCTGTGGTGACTTGGTGTAGCAGCAAGATCCAGCTAACTCTGTAAGATACATTTAATGATAATTTGAAAAGTTTGGGTTTTGCCAAGTTTTTGATTCCATTCTCTTAGTTACAAAGAGTACTTTTAATCAACATTTTCAAAGGTATTTTTATTCTAGAAGAAGCCAGTCTTAGTTAGCATTTCTATTGCTATGAAGAGACACCATGGCCACAGCAACTCTTATAAAGGAAAACATTTAATTGAGGCTGGTTTACATTTTCAGAGGTGTTTACATTATCATCTTGGAGGACATGGCAGCCTGCAGACAAACATGGTTCTAGAAAAGGAGCTAAGAGTTCTACTTCTTGATCCACAGGCAACAGGAAGTGAACTGTATTCTACATTGGGTGTAGCTTGAGCATATGTGACCTCAAAGCCTGCCTGCATAGTGGTACACTTCCTCTAACCAGGCCAATAGTACCAATCCCTATGGGCCAAGCACTCAAACACATGAGTCTTTGGGAACCACTCCTATTCAAACCACCACAAAGCCATCCCTATAAACTGCCTCAAAACCCAGGTTATTATCTTCCTGACATAATGATTCTTCAGTAAAAAAGAGTAGCCAGCAGTAGCTTAGAGGCTATAATTAGCAGGTGATGAATCTAACTAATATAGTAACTACTGCAGAAACAAATGACTGCTGATAGCTACTTTATATACTTGACTAGTTTTTACTTTCTCTTTCCTTTTTGTTCATTCATTAACTTGGTGCTATGCCACTAGCTTTATTAATTTTAATATGTTAAGAATGTATCCTGGCCAATTAGCCAAAAACCAGTTTCCTCCCCTTCTCTCCTCGTTTCTCTCTCTCCCGCCTCACTTCCTTGAACATGCTAGGATTGTTTAGTTTGTTTAAACAAATTTTACTGGGTATGTTTAAGGTGTGGATCATGGTGTTGTAAAATACGTGTGCACACACACGCACACACTTGCATGCAAGCACACACACGTGTATAAACCTTTTCCTGTTAACAAATGAACACACACACACACACACACACACACATATATATATATATATACTGTTTCGTGTACTGATTCTTGTCCTCTTGTGTGGCAAGAGCAGCTATAATGTACTAATTAGGTAAATGTTCTGAGTACAGCACATTATTGTTAACATACCATTTATCTTATTTTGATTTTTGTGATTTTTAATGTATTTTTTTTCTGACATAGCTCTTCTTTAAAGAAAAACTTTTCTAAACTCTTTAAGTGAAAAGCAACTGGAGTGTGTTTGTCCTAGGTTGACTTGTCAAAGGACCTCCCTCACTGGAACAAGCTTAAGTCGGATGAGAAGTATTTTATCTCCCACATCTTAGCCTTTTTTGCAGCCAGTGATGGAATTGTCAATGAAAACTTGGTAAGATTTTATTTTATTGTTGTCCTTATTTTGTATTTGAATGACAATGTTAATAAGGTCACCATAGAACCTGCCTGAGGAAAGAAAGATGCCTTGATGAGAGACTAGATGAGGCTTAACTTCTATTTAAAAAACATGTGTGGTGTGTGTGTGTGTGTGTGCGTGTGTGTGTGCGTGTGTGTGTGCGCGTGTGTGTGCGTGTGTGTGCGCGTGTGTACGTGTGTGCGCGCGTGTGTGTGCGTGTGTGTGCGTGTGTGTGCGTGCGTGTGTGTGTGTGCGTGTGTGTGCGCGTGTGTGTGTGTGTGTGTAGGCAAAGGCCAGAGGAGACACTGGCTGTCTTCCTCTGTTGCTCTCTGCCTTATTCCCTGAGAGAAAGTCTCTTCATTGAACTTGGAGCTCACCATTATTTGGCTAAATTGACTGTCCAGAGAACCCCAAGGATCCTCTGTCTCTGATCCCTCTTCACTGGAGTTACAGGCTCACAGACACATGCCTTGATTTTTATGTTGGTGCTAGGGAATCCACACTAGGGTCCTCATGCTAATGTAACAAGTATTCTTACCCAGTAAAGGTGCCTCCCCAGACACCAAAGTTTAATTTCTGAGTATATTTTTCTCATGAAGTTTCAGAGGAAAAGATAGTTTCAGCGATGTGAAACAAAATCCAAAATTTCACAGAATTCATAAACTTGATTTTTTTTTCCTCCAATAACAAACTTGATAGAGAACATGCCCTTAATAGTCACCTGCAGCTCTGTGTAGATCTAGGTTCTGCCCCTCATATAAAAAAATGTGTTATGAAATGGTTCTGGTATAACTGGATATCAACATGTAAAATGGAAATAGACCCATATCTATCACCATGCACAAAACTCAAGTCCAAATGGACCAAAGACCTCAACATAAAACCAACCACACTGAACCTCATAGAAGAGAAAGTGGGAAGTACACTTGAACGCATTGGCACAGGAGATCACTTCCTAAATATAACCCCAGTAGCACAGACACTTAGAGAAACAATAAATGGAACTTCTTGAAGCTGAGAAGCTTCTTTAAGCAAAGGACATGGTCAATAAGACAAAACAGCAGCCTACAGAATAAGAAAAAAATCTTCACCAACCCCACATAGAACAGAGGGCTGATCTCTAAAACATATAAAGAACTCAATAAATTGG
>NW_026067896.1:3553161-3660606 GCF_014885135.2 Alexandromys fortis | reverse complement strand
AATATTCTGTCTGTGTGTATGTCTGCAGGCCAGAAGAGGGCACCAGACCTCATTACAGATGTTGTGAGCCACCATGTGGTTGCCGGGAATTGAACTCAGGACCTTTGGAAGAGCAGGCAATGCTCTTAACCACTGAGCCATCTCTCCAGCCCCCCCCCCCAATTACTGTTTTTGATAATGTTTTAAAATTTACTATTCAATAGGCAGTGTTTCCATCTAGAAGGTCAATCTGTCCCATTGCTCAGGAGCAGAGATCATGGAGTTGTGGGCATGGGCTCAGTGGGCACCTGCCTAGCATAGGTAAACACTACAGCACTGCGTAAGACGCTGCTGGGTTTGAGCCTCAGAACCATGAAACAACGAGAAAAGACAAAAGAAAGAAAAACATTGATAAGTCTTCTGTGTCCTATTTGTTGTATAACAGACATCTTTTTCCACAATATATTATATATTGTATTAAATTTTACTTACGTGTGTGTGTGTGTGTGTGTGTGTGTGTGTGTGTAAGTCAGAGGACATGGGGGAGCTGGTCCTTCCACCATGAGGTTGCAGGTCATTAGGTTTGGCAGCAACTTTACCTCCTGAGCCTTCTAATTGATCTCAAGATGAGTTAGATCATGTTTCCAAGGTTGGTCTTGAGATCAGTATCCTCCTGTCCAACTTCCTGACTTCCAAAAAAGACAGAAGATTTTAAAATGAGAGTTCTGATGTCGTGTTATGCTTGTAGTGTGTGACCAGCGTTTTGTGATAGCCCGCTCACCGGATCTCTCTGTTGCCCGTGTTTCTGTAGGTGGAACGGTTCAGTCAAGAGGTGCAGGTTCCAGAGGCTCGCTGTTTCTATGGCTTTCAAATTCTCATTGAGAACGTCCACTCAGAGATGTACAGTTTACTAATAGACACTTACATCCGGGATCCAAAGAAAAGGTATTACCGTGTGTGTGTGTGTGGGGAGATAGTTATTTATGAAGGTTTAGCTTTTTGCTTACATTGAAAGTAGAATTTATTCCAAAACTACAGTATTAAATATTATTCATGCATGGAAGATTGTGAGTGTAGTTTTCTCTTGCTCAATACTGTTTTAAAGACCTGGCATGGAACCAGATAGATAATGAATACCATTTTAGATCCTTGTATTTATAAATTGAATATCTGCATTTCAATGCTTTTTTAGATCCATTTATATCCAAGCCACTAATCTGAGTTTTGCTTTTATTTCTGTATTCATAACTATTAACATGTAAAATATGGACAAACTCGATTTGGTAGTGCACTGTGAGAGTCACAGCCACTGTCTCTGATTATTAAACCTTAGTCCAGGTAACAAACAATAATTTTTCCTTGATGGCTTTTGTTTCTATAGGGAATTTTTGTTTAATGCAATTGAAACAATGCCGTATGTTAAGAAGAAGGCCGACTGGGCTCTGCGCTGGATAGCCGACAGAAAGTCGACGTTCGGTGAGTAGCATTACCTGGGTCAGTTAGCATGAGAGCGGAGTGTGGGGGGCTTTAGTGCTTCAGCGCACTGGACTCTCTAGGAACTGGTGTGAAGTAAGCTACTTCTTGTGCCTAGAACAGTAGAACCCGGGAAGGCAGGATCTCAGCAGGCACACTGGGGAGTTAAAAAGTCAGGGAAACCCAATCAAGAGAATTGCAGTCACCGCCGGTTTGTGCCGGTTTAAAGCGCGCCAGGGATAAAGCAAGTCAAGTCCTACCAGTCTTGGAAACAAAGATCTAGTTTCTGAAATGCAGGATTGGTATAGTCAACCAGGACAAGAAACAGTTTGCAGTACCAAGCTTAGCTTTCACTGGTAAGTTAAGTGCAGACATATTTCTGGATAAGCTGAAACCACCACCCCCAACTTTTTATTTTTTATTTATTTATTTTTTTAATGAGACAGAGTCTCAGGATGTGTGTAGCTCAGAATGGATGGCCTCTAACTCACCTGCTCTCCTCCTCAGTCTTCTGAGCATGGGGACAAGCATGTGTCACTCGGCCTAGCCTTACAATACTTTTACATTAACTTTTGTGTAGAGGGACAGAGGCATGCGTGTGCCATGATACATACATGTGTGAACTGTGGAGGGATAGGGAGAGGTTGGCTGGCAATTGGTAGCTCTCCTTTTTGGGGAGTGCACTAGAAGTCAGCAGCAATGGGGATGGTTTGCTGTGTGGCACACTTCCTGTTTCTGTAGCCAGCAGAGGATATGCTGTTCTGGGGATGGTTTGCTGTGTGGCACACTTCCTGTTTCTGTAGCCAGCAGAGGATATGCTGTTCTGGGGATGGTTTGCTGTGTGGCACACTTCCTGTTTCTGTAGCCAGCAGAGGATATGCTGTTCTGGGGATGGTTTGCTGTGTGGCACACTTCCTGTTTCTGTAGCCAGCAGAGGATATGCTGTTCTGGGGATGGTTTGCTGTGTGGCACACTTCCTGTTTCTGTAGCCAGCAGAGGATATGCTGTTCTGGGGATGGTTTGCTGTGTGGCACACTTCCTGTTTCTGTAGCCAGCAGAGGATATGCTGTTCTGGGGATGGTTTGCTGTGTGGCACACTTCCTGTTTCTGTAGCCAGCAGAGGATATGCTGTTCTGGGGATGGTTTGCTGTGTGGCACACTTCCTGTTTCTGTAGCCAGCAGAGGATATGCTGTTCTGGGGATGGTTTGCTGTGTGGCACACTTCCTGTTTCTGTAGCCAGCAGAGGATATGCTGTTCTGGGGATGGTTTGCTGTGCAGCACACTTCCTATTTCCGTAGCCAGCAGAGGACTTGCAGTTCTGAGGGCCACCTGCATCCTAACACATTGAAAGGCAGCTCTTCCTTATGCAGGACTTTGCCCAACCATTGTGGAGACTTCTTGGCAGCTGCTACCCCAAGCAAGAACAAGGAGGGCAGCTGTTTTTTCCCTGCTTCTAAAATCTCACAGTCTATCATTTTTAGCCAAAGAAAAACTTAAACACAATCCTTTAAAAATATCCCTTTGTTTTAAAGTTTATGTGTTATGCTGTAAGAAGATTCAGTTCCTATAAAGCTAAGAATTTCTAATTATTTATCTGAGCTTTTTAAAATTAAAACATACTGTCCAGTTTAAGATTGACAGATATATTAACTTTTAGTATTTGTTTTGAAATTACATTTGTAACCTCAAAAAGTAGGATTTATGCATTCAGTGTCCTGCACTGTGGACTCCGTCGTATGTAAAAAGTACATCCCACTTTCCCTCCAAACACACCATGAGGCTTCTGCCTCCACTGCAGTTTTCAGAATGAGTGTCTGCTTGTCTCTATTTCACATATATCTTAAAAGTTTATAAAATGTATCTCTTACAATCTTTGTGTGTGAGTATGTGTTCATGTGTGTGTGTGTGTACAAGCACACGTGTGTCATATGCCTGTAGAACCATTCCTTTCCTTCCTTCCTTCCTTCCTTCCTTCCTTCCTTCCTTCCTTCCTTCCTTCCTTCCTTCCTTTCCCTCCCTCCTTCTTTCCTTTTGTGTGTGTATGTGTGTGTGTGTATGTGTGTGTGTGGTGTGTATGTGTGGTGTGTATGTGTGTGAGACAGGGAGAGAGAGAGAGAGCCCCAATGAGTTTCATTGGGATTGTTTATAGAAATCTGAGGGGGAATTTGCTTGGGAGAGCATGGGCACTTTAGCCGGTAGCTGTGCCATTGTCCTCTTGTATCCATTTCTGATCTAGGATTACATGTGTGCCTGCCACTCCTGGCTTTTTACATGGATGCCGGGCATTCAAATCCCAATCATGCTGTTTCCCCAGCCCCTCGTCAGAGTCTTTTCATTCTCTCTGAAGCAGCCTTCTGTAGCTGTTCCTTATGGCGTTCTCTTCAGCATTCGCCCAGATGCATGGAATGGTTGAGACAGCTCTCCTCTATGTCCAGCTTTAGTCCAGTTCTCTGACAGATAACTGTCCAGACGGCATGACTTTAGTACTTCAAAACGCCAGTTATTATAGCCTGCTAAATAATTAGTTGCAGGAAAAAAGTATCATAAACTAATATTCAGTTAAGGATGAGATGAAGCAGTGGTTAATTTCATATTGTAATATTTATTATATTCACATGAAAGTTTTCTATAATTCTTTTGACAGTACTCAGTCAGCACTTATTTATTAATATTTCTTCATGTTTTTCAAGGCAACTTTTTAAATGGCATTCATAAAGATAAACCAGAAGTTTTCTCATGTTGTAAGTTATTAACAGACAGTGTAGGTTCCTGTCTCTTTGCTGTGGTTGATCTGTTTGGCGTGAGGTAAGCAAGAAAAGAGCAAGGGCAAAGCAGGCTCCTCTCGAGACAGCCGGGAACACTTCAGTCACCCTGCCTTTTGAGATTTACATGTTTGTTCTGAAAATTAGAAATTCTGGATTTCAGCATAAAAATTAGACATGTCTATAGAATGGTTTTAAATTTTAAAATTGTATTGTGTGTGTGTGTGTATGTGTGTTATAATCTAAAATACCCTAAAGACAGTGTCACAGCTGTGACGTCACTAAAGATATTTGGGAGTGAGTCTCTGCAGAGACCTTGTGACGTCACTAAAGATATTTGGGAGTGAGTCTCTTTAGAGACCTTGTGATGTCACTAAAGATATTTGGGAGTGAGTCTCTATAGAGACCTTGTGATGTCACTAAAGATATTTGGGAGTGAGTCTCTGCAGAGACCTTGTGACGTCACTAAAGATATTTAGGAATGAGTCTCTGTAGAGACCTTGTGACGTCACTAAAGATATTTAGGAATGAGTCTCTGCCGAGACCTTGCCTTCAGTGAATGAACTTTTAAGTTGGCTCTTCTGTCTTTAACAGAACATTTTATCCTCGAGGTGAATTCATTGCCTTCAGCTGATTTTTTAAAATTATTCTGCAAGGTTTTTGAAATGCTCACAGCTAATCTTTTAGCAACAATGGGCCGCTAACAAAAATATAAACCTTAGCAACCACTCCTCCCATTAGAGGAAGACGGTTGTCATAAGGTTCATCTCGTGCTTCCCTTTCTCGCATCCACACCTGTGTACACATAGTGAGCTCACACACGTGTCTGCACTCACAGGCGTGTGCTCTTTACAGGAAAATCACCTCTTTTTTTATTTATTTGGTGTATGAAAATCCATTTTTTTTTTTCTATCTATCTATCTATCTATCTATCTATCTATTTATTTATTTATTTATTATTATGTATACAATATTCTGTCTGTGTGTATGCCTGAAGGCCAGAAGAGGGCGCCAGGCAATGCTCTTAACCACTGAGCCATCTCTCCAGCCCCCTGAAAATCCATTTTTTTGTGCAGACAAAATCACCTACTCAAATCTATGCTTGCCGCAGGGTTTGAAACAGACGTGTCTTTCTCCTTTAGCAGGCAGAGTGGACAATCTGTGCCCTGAAGACCTCCGTGGAGAGCGCTGTCTTGTTTGGCTCATTTCTTAGGAAGGCAGTTTAATGATGTGAAAAGCCTCCTGCACCTGTAGACTCGCGAATGTCTTCAGCGTTCAGTTAGAAAATGGAACCTGTTTTGTCTCGTAGGGGAAAGAGTGGTGGCCTTTGCTGCCGTGGAAGGCGTTTTCTTCTCTGGGTCATTTGCTGCTATCTTCTGGCTGAAGAAGAGAGGCCTCATGCCCGGACTCACTTTCTCGAATGAACTCATCAGCAGGGATGAAGTAAGGAAGGGCGTGTTCTTCCCCCGGCTTGGGTTACCATGCTCCTTTAGTTTCTTTCCCCTGGAGATCGTGAAAAGGAAATAGAAACACACTTCTGCCTGGGCCTGCGAGACTCTGTGCTCCTTCCACAGCCGCCGTTCCTCCTTGGCCTCCACCTATCCTTAAATATGAATGTCGTAGATTCTTGCCTTGGTCTCCTTTGTCTTCATGGATTCTAAATGTTCACATGTCCTCCAGCCTTCTCTGGACTCCAGACACTCTTTCCCGCGTTCCAGGCCTGCATTCATGTGCCTTGTGAGTGTTGGGATTAAAAGAGTACACCACTATGCTTGGTTTGATTGGCCTCTTTTAACATTATTTACTGAATTTGTGATAGATAAATAGATAGATAGGATGAGTATAATATGCAATTTCAATTTCTTTGTATTTATTTTAAATATTTTCTCAAATGATCCTTTTATTTGAAAAACACGTATTGCATGTATTTATTTGTGTGTGACCATCTGTCTGTCTGCCTGCCTGGGTGGTACCTGCCATGGCACACATGTGGAAGTCAGAGGATACCACATTGTAGGAGCTGGGTCACCCCTGCCATGTTGGTTCCAGGGACTGAACTCAAATCTTCAGGTTTGGCAGCAGAGTCTTAACCCATGGAACCATCTTGCTAGCCCTGGTGATTTTAAAGACAGGGTTCTCATGTCTCTCAGGCTGGTCTCAGGCTCAATATTTAGCAGAGGATGACTTTGACCCCTGAGGGCCAGAATCAGGGATGTCAAACCAGTTTTATCCTGTGCTGAGGAACAAGATCAGGGCCTTCACCTTGCAAAGCAAGCGCCCTACCATTGAGCTATTTCCTGGTCCTCTTCCTTTTGAGACTCGGCCTTACCAAGTTGCCTAGACTGACACTGAGCACATTCTGTAGCCCAGACAGGCCTTGATCTTCGATTCTCTTGCCTCAACTTCTCTAGTACCTGAGATTACAAGCCTGTGCTTCAGTGGGCACTGCCGTCTATTGATAGAACACATCTCAAAATGTTCATTTTAAAATGTCCTTCTAAGGTTATTCCCATTTATCCTTCCAGAGTAGCTTTTGGATTAAAAAGTACCAGGATTTTGATTGGAGTTGCTTTAAATTGCAAAGTTATTCATTTATCGACCTGACAGCTGTGCTTACCGTTGGTTTACTGGTCTCTGCGGTCATTAGCTAGCTGCCAGTCCTAATCAGCGTTTAGCATCTCTCACGCTGCCTTTGCTAAAAGCATTGTCCCGAGTCAACTCAGTGGGGAAAAAATAACTAGTACAATCCCATGATTAGCTTGTCAAAGGGTATGGGTTTATTTGTTTATTCAGATGGTTTTACCAGAGAATGATTAGGTGGTATTCTTTGAAATACAGTCTTTGACGTGAGGTTCTTTTCTGAGTGGCTGGTCTTTTGTGGTGTTACTTAGCAAGACCTAAGTCATTCTGAATTGTAACTTCTTATAGGGAGCGTTCCTCTCCCATCCTTGGTCCCTTACAAATTTCTTTCTTTCTTTGTAGTTTAAAAACATTAATGTATCCTACGTTGGAATTATGTTTTAAAAATGAATACTGTTGGGAGATCTATTGTTTTCCTGTACGTGGCCTTGTTTCCTCTTTCTGGTTTGGATTTGTGAAAATTTCCTGTCTTTTGGGAATTTTCAGCTCTGATTTGGAGTCCTGAGTGCTGGCTAACGCTCTTCCATCTGTTCTGCAGCTACTTCAGGTTTTAGAGTAGTCATTGTTCTGCAGGATCATTTTGTGCTCAAGGCTGTTCCTGTGTTTATTTTCCTGGTTGAGTTATTTCCTGTGGCTTCAGGTGGCGTGCACCCTGCTTTTCCATTTGCATCGCACCAAGTTCTCTTTTCTCTAGCGCTGTTAACTGCAGCAAACACTATCTTTCTGGAGTCTCTGTAAGTGCTCCTGCGTTAGCTGCTTTCCCTGATGTGAGAAAAACCCTGACCAAAAGCAACTAAGGAAGGTAGGGAGGGTGGGCGGGTAGGCGGGCTTGTTTGGGTCATAGGTCAAGGGTCTTAGGTCCATCGCAGCAGAGAAGAAAGAGGCAGCACCAGCTGGTCCTGTCGCATCTGCATCCCAGGTTCGCTAGCATCCCCGGTTATGAAGCTGAGAGTGCAGGGTGCTGGTGTCCAACTCACTGCCTGCTTTTTATTCAGTGCAGGACCACAGTCTGTGGAACGGTAGGGAATGGTACCACCTACAGTAGGGGTGGGTCTTCCCATTTTATTAGCCTAATACAGAAAAATCACAGATGTCTCAGAGATGTGTTTCTATGGTGATTCTCAGTCCCATCAAATTGGCAACCATGATTTATCACCGTAACTAATTACTGTTCCTCAATTATTCCTTAAAATTTTTACATTTAAAAATTAATCAGTTTTCAGTGGGGCGATGGTGGCGCACGCCTTTAATCCCAGTACTCTGGAAGTAGAAGCAGGCTGACCTCTGTGAGTTCAAGGACAACCTGATTTAAGACCGAGTCCAGAACAGGCTCCAAAGCTACAAAGAAACCCTGTCTTGAAAAACCAAAAAAAAAAATCGGTTTTTATTGTTGTCGCATCTTACATTGTTTCCTTTCCAAAATGTTTTTGTTACAAATTTCTTGGTTTGTAAATTAGTATTAATATCACAAAATGTTAATAATATAAAATGTTAAAAAAGAAAGATTTACTATGGTTAAAAGTTGCTATATAAGTTATGGCCTTGGCATTCGATGCAGTTTGGAGGGGAGAGGAAACTCCCTGTTCCTACTTCACACAGCACGTTGACAAATTGTGCAAGTTTTTAATGGACGTTCTTTGACAACAGCGCTTGTCCTCTGTTTCAGGGGCTTCACTGTGACTTTGCTTGCCTGATGTTTCGGTACTTGGTAAATAAGCCTTCAGAAGAAAGGGTCAGGGAGATCATTGTCGATGCCGTTAAAATTGAGCAGGTAAGCGCGGGAGCTTAACGTAGTTATTAGTATATCCGGTTATCACGTGACTGCATCCTATTTTATATTCAGGTTTTTTGCTCTATTTTTATTTGGTTTTATGTGCATGCATGTTTTGCCTGCATGTCTTTCTATGCTCCGTATTCTTGCCTGCTGCCCACAGAGTCCAGCAAAGGAGAGCAGATCTCCTGGAAGTGGAGCTGCGCGTGGTTGTGAGGTCCCTGCAGAAGAGCAGTCAGTGCTCGAGGGAGCCGCCTTTCCCATCCCTGCAGTTTGCCTTTAAAAATTGTTTTGAAATGGTGCCTTGTACTGTGTGGGCTCGCCTTGAACTCCTAGACTAATGCAATTCTTCTGCCCCACCGTCCTGGCATTGTGTGGGCTCGCCTTCAACTCCTGGACTAATTCAGTTCTTCTGCCCCACCCTCCTGGCACTGAGATACTGTGCCCAGAGGCATTTGACTAGCAAGTTGTAGTTTGTATGTCAATATCAGAAAATTCATGTAGTTCAATCTGACAGTGTCTTGGTTCTTTTCCATTGCTGTGAAAAAAACACCAATTTATAAAAGAAAAACATTTAATCTGGGGCTCAAGGTTGTAGAGTTCATGACCATCATGGCGGGAGCTCGGCAGTAGGCAGGCGTGGTGCTGGGGCACCCCTAGTGACACGCCTCCTCCACAAGGCCATGCCTCCTAGTCCTTCCCAAACAGTTCCATCAACTGGGGACCAAGTATGAAAATATATGAGCCTCTGGGGGCTGTTCTTATTCAAATCACTGACATATGATGTTACCTCAGTTTATAATTTGATTAAAAGTCAGTCTTTATTACATATTAGGGTTTTCTGTGTATCTTGTTTATTTCAGGGCTGTATTTTTGCTTTAAATTATTTTGCTTAAATTTAATTTATTTAAATTATATATTTATATAATCATACAAAATTATATAGATATATAATTAAAATTATATTTAATTTCTTTTAAATATGATCACATAGCAAACATTTTAATTATTATAGCTTTTTAGTTTTATATCTTTAACTACTAGAGAGGGATGGTAATTTTTGTTTTAATATGTAGCAGGCTGCCCAGCTGAAACACAAGCCAAACATTCACACAGTGAATCAGGAAGTGAATTAGAGTAAAACTTAATTTATGGCGTGTGAACGTGGTGCCTGGAAGCCCCTTGATAGACTACTTAACATTGCACTCCAAAGAACTAACTCAAAAATGGGATTTGCTCGACTTACTTTTGAACAGCGCGTGGGTTATGGGCAGGGTTTTCATGCTGTTGGGAGAAATGTGTTTGTGTTTTGGCATCTTTGTACATTTTGAGGATGAGTTTCCTGGTTAATATGCTTTTCCTTTCCCTCCACTGTCTTCAAATGCAGTTGGATCTCAGTATATCTCCCGACCTCCACACCGTGTCTGTCTAATTCCACTCTGTAATTACTGTCCTTTACCTGCCTCGCTTTTGTGGCCCTGCTTCCCACGGTGGTGTCTCTGAAGCTTTGTCTGGAACTTCAGGACAGAGCTCACCGTTTCCCTGTTGAGGAAATTTAGAGTCAGGTTCTATAACACTGCTTTAAAAGAGCCAGTAATTCGCCATTTTCTATTTAACTTTGGCCCCCTGAGAAGTTGAAATCATGTAATTAGTAATATCCCAAACATTTGTAAACAGATGGCCATCGTCCGTCGTGTTAATTTATCCTGGCATACCTAACTCCAGCAAAGCAGTGTCTAGAATGCGGATAAAGCTAAACTCCTCTGCCTCGTCGACTCCTCTGGGGTTGAACCTGTTCGTGGTTCAGAAGGTGCAGTCTCTCCCAGCAAGGACGGTTCCAGCAGGAGCACAGAGCCCCCTCCTTCCAGTGCTGGCAGACCAGAAAGTAGAGTTGGGATGGGAAGAAGGCCCTCAGAGTTCACGCCTGGTGACCCATGACCTTTCTAAACAGTGGTACTGGGAAGGAACCATGTGTTCAAATACATGAGCCTGTAGAGGACATTTCAAATTCAAATCACCATACTCCATGTTTGGGAATGTATACTTACTGTTATGTGTTTGGATCTGATCCTGGTTTTGTTTGTGTCCCAGGAGTTTTTGACAGAAGCCTTGCCTGTCGGCCTCATCGGAATGAACTGTGTTTTGATGAAACAGTATATTGAGTTTGTAGCTGACAGATTACTTGTGGAACTTGGCTTCTCTAAGGTAACTAAAGTGTTTTAAATCACGTTAACGACCTGTCTTGCTTACTGTTCTGTCACTGTGAAGAGACACCATGACCAAGGCAGCTTAAGAAAGAAAGCACATAATGGGGTCCTGCCCACAGACAGGAGGCAGAAAGAGAGCAGCTGGGCCTGGCCCGGGGTTTTGAAACCTCAAACACACACACACACACACACACACACACACACACACACACACACACTCCCTCAGTGACACACCTCCTCCCGCAGGGCCACACCTTCTTTTCCTTCCTTGGTAGCCCGCCAGCCTGGAACCAACGCTGGAATATAGGAGCCCCTGGGCTCCATCCTCGTGAAGACCACACACCACCAGCAGGGTTGCAGGCCAGTGAGGCTCCCACCTTTGCTCTCCTGAAAGCACACGTAACACGCTAGTCTCCTTTAAACACGTGACAAGCTGGATGTGCGATGTCCACCCATAATTCTGGCATTCTAAGGCAGAAGGATTCGAGTTTGTGGACAAACTGGGCCTCGTGGCCCATTTCTGACGGACAAGAAAATAAAATGTGTAGGACATAGCCTTGTTTTGTAAGAAAAAAAATGGTTTTTCAGGATCCTTTGAAACTTGAAGTTGGTGACAGCTGTCGCAAGCCCTCAGCGCCTTAGAGGGGCAGCGTGGCCCTGCAGGTGCCTGGGTAGTGGGGACCTGTCCTGGCTTCTCCCGTCTTTGCCCTGTTGTGCAGTGTGATTGGATTCTTCTAATCTCTACGACGTTTCTCCTCTTTCCAGGTTTTCCAGGCAGAAAATCCCTTTGATTTTATGGAAAACATCTCGTTGGAAGGGAAAACGAATTTCTTTGAGAAGCGAGTTTCTGAGTACCAGCGGTTCGCAGTCATGGCAGAGACCACGGACAATGTCTTCACCCTGGATGCAGACTTTTAAATCTCTCCCCAGTTAAAAACACCACAGAAGCCAGATATGGTGGCACATGCCTTTAGTCCCAGCACTCAAGGAGGCCAAGGCAGGTGGAGTGTGGGGACTGTCGGAGCTATGTATAGAGATCTGTCTCAAAACCCAAACAACAGCATCAAGAGCAAACTAACAAACAAAACCTTGTTGGTAAAATAGCAATTTATTTTTCTGTCCTCTTGAAACGTTGAGTATTTCCTTTAAGGAAATGAGAGTTTGAATAGAAGGAAATCAAGAACTAAATTATAAACCGTTGATTTATCGAAATGCACTTCAGCTTATTTATACAGTGAGAGGGCGTGGCTTTTTCTTTATTCGTTAACACATAAGATGGCACTAAGAGCCTGGATTGAGGAGTCATATATGAGTTTGACATCCTGCCCTTACTCCTTTATGTAACCTTGGCAGGTCAGTCAGTCACTAACCTTCAGGGCAATGATCTGTAAACTTGTATGATAGTAAGCCCCAAGTTCATGGAGGTCACAGAAGAACAGATGCACAAAGATAAGTTTCTCTCCACTACCTCGACGACCAGTCAACACCAACGGCACGACTGGTTGCAGTAACACTGAGATGCAGTAACACTCCTCTCCAAAGTGACTGCGATTCTAGGTTAGATGGAGGTCTAGAGTCCATCAGGGTCTAATGATTGCAGGAAGATTATGAAACCTTGAGAGGTCATGATTCTCATCAGCCCCTTTGCTTGTCTCAACCTGCGGTAAAGAATGTCGCTCATAACTGCTTAGGGCAGAAGGCTTGTGCAACAGAGTCCACACGTTGCCATGGTTGTGGGCCTTAGAAGAAAAGTGATTCTCCTTCAGGAATTAAAAAGCCAACTGTTGCCAGGTGCAGCCCTGGAACGTTTAGAACAGGATAGATAGGCACTTCCCCAAGTCATATTCTCAGCGCTGGTAGATCTTGCGATGTTTTGTGGTAGACTTCATCTGTTTGTCTTTATACTTTAAATCTCTCTACAATGTTATGAAGGGATGGTCTTTAGTGGGACTGTGTATGCTGCAGAGCTAGATGATAAGGGAGATGGAAAGGCCAGGAGCCAGGCCGTCTGGGCAGTGTGCCCTCTTCATTTTCAGGAAGCACCAAGAGGAAGCCTGAGCCCCATCAAACCCCAGTTCCTACTCAGTGAAGTGCCTGCTGCCCAAACATGAGGGCCTGAGTCCAGATCCCTGGCAACTCCATAGAAACCATAGCAGCACACGCTCACACAACCTCACACTTGTATGTGCACACACATGCACACACACAGTGCACACACGTGTACACACAGAGAGTGCATACACATGCACACACACAGTGCACACACAGAGTGCACACACATGGAGTACAAACAAAGTTCTGGAAACTGAAATTCAGAGATTTCTCTCTATGTAAGTTTTGTTCCATGTGTTCTATAACTACTGATTGATCAAACTAGGAACTCTAAATGAATGCAAGAGAGGTGGCATAGTTCCACTGTTAGAGGGACTATCAGAAATGAAGTGTTTGGGTTTCAGTCAGATTGGTTTTCTTGCTGTGTGCTTCCCACTGGTCATGTGGTCACCCGATGCCCTTCTAAGCCTGCCAACACCTGTTAATATAACATGGAGAGAGGGGTGAGGGTCAGAGAAGCTGAAAAACATAGCCACGATTCCAGCCACTATCCTTTTACTGTGAGATTCTGGGGCTGTCACATCCTTTAAATTTCATCCATTGTGATTTGTTTTGCCTGTTCCTTTGTTAAAACATTGCATACATTATTGCACACCATAGCAATACTGTTTACGGTACTTTAGAGTATCAGAGTATCAAAGAGCTTGGAGTGTTCGGGTAGCGTGTCTCAAGATACTTACCTACTGCCATACAAAACCATCTAAAACTGTAATCATCTCAGATTGAAAGACGACAGTTCAACCGTGTATGGCCCCTAAGTTTAAGTCCAGATCTTCCGCGCGAGTCATGCCAGTATGCCAGTGCCTTCATGCGATGCCTGTTCACAGCAGCAATAAGCAACGCTGTGTTTAGAAGTCTTAACATCAAAACTGAATCTTAATACACGGTAATGTTGCTCCATGCAGTATTCTGCACCCATCAGTCCCCCAAGTTCCATATTTATTTATTACGTCTATTTTGGTCCTTAGATACGGAAGAATCACGAAGTTACAGGATGTTTTTCAGTGTATCACGGGTAAAGAAAGCTTACGTTTATGGCTCTTCTCTTTTTTTCCAGCACATGTGTTTAAAAGAAATTCAGTTTATCATAGAATCATAAACAACTTTGTCATAACAGTAGTTCCACTGCACGCTTCAGCACGTAGGCGCATGGTGTGGAGCAGCATTGGACCAGTTTATTCCAGTGCTTTCTGCAGGACTGAATTTCAGTAATAAACACTTACTTTGTGATGTAATCCACTCCCAGCCACGCTGCTATCTGAAGATGTTACAGTGTTTCATTTTAAAATATCCAGATTCCACTTCTGTCACCACTTTATTATTATGTTTTCCTTCTTTTAGTTGGAGTTCATCACGCAGTCTGGCCTGGAGTGCACTCTTGAGCCTCCTGCTCCAGCCTCCCAGATAGGCATTATAGGCTGTGTGCCGCCATGCCCAGATACAACTTTATTTTTTTGTGATAAAGAAGATGTGCATGTTCAAAAATAATTTAATATTCAGATTATGTATTTTATATTTAAATATATTTATGTCATTCTCATAGACTCTCCAGATTTACTTTTCACAACTAAGCTAAGAGCTTAGTGTCATGCCAGTGATAAAGAAACTTTTGGTGGGCTGCACTAAAGGCAAATTAGCTCTAAGGTCAAGTGTCATGTTTTGAACTAATTGAGAGTTGGAAGCCAGCTCAGGCAGAACGTGGGGTGCAGAACTCAGAAGTGAGATTGTAATTCTCGTCCCTTCCTTAAGTGATCTGTTCCTTTGTAAACTGCCCTGGGTCTGCAGGAGAATCTGATATTCCTGAAGGCCTAGTAGGAGAAGTCGCTCTCCAAGTTTGTGACTTAACTATGTGAAAGAAAACATGCAAACCAGGAAGACCAGAGGATGGCATTTTTGGTAAAGAAAAGTAAGTTCACAATATTTTAAACATGTATTTAACTATTTTACAACTTTGTTTTGACTTTTCTAAGTGTCTGATCACTTAACAAAATCTCAGCATCTGCCATGTGTGTAAGAAGCTTTATGAGACATGGTGTCCTACATATATTTTGTTAAAATACATTATGGTCAATCAAACCGACCCTGCTTATAGAGACTCAGGGCTTTTTTCCACCAAAAAAATTATCTGTTTTGTAAAGTTTGTTGAAATAAACTCTATCATTATATCATCTTGTGTGTGTTTTTTGGGGGGTAAGACCATTTTTTATTCGTGCAGACTACCTCAGTCCCAACCAAGTGCACTGTCTCTCCTGTGTGTGCAGGTCAGTGCACGTCACACAGAAGAACTCTGGAAGGCATTTCTTCCCTCCCCAGATCCCACCACACAAGAAATAGCCTGACTTTCTGAAGGTTGGAGTTCGGGTTTGCCTCCAGCCATTAGCTCTCTTCCTGAGGGACGAGGCAGACAAGAAACTGTTCACAACTGGGTGGGTCTCTGTCAGCTGCTGGATTCAGGGATCAACAGAACTGCTGATACTCATGACTTCACTGAGCTGATGGCCTAAAAGGTAAAGTGTTCTCTCTTATGGAGCCCGAGTGTGCACTGTCCTTTTGCTGAGAGCCCCTTTCTCTCCCTTAATGCCTGCAACCAATCTATGTTAAAAGCATTTCTCCATGAATTCCAGGTCATGGCTTATACTTCATTTTGATATGATAACCAATGTCTTGAAGTGTTGGGACCATTTGGAGTCCTGGCCTCCAGCTGCTCTTCCCTGCTAGAGATCTTTACTTCCTTCTGATTTGAGTTACTGAAATCTGTGTCAAAGTTGTTTACCAGCTCTGCTTCACGAGCACGTGTTGCCTTGGCCTTGAGGATCAGAGGATAAGGTTTTCACCTGTTGGCCCACCTGACTGTGTTGGGTATATAAGCCTCTGTGGTGCTATTCAATAAGAGACTTCTTTACCAGTGACTAGAGGTCTGTGTCTCCGTCTGTGGTGTCTCTGTGTGTGTTTGAATCTCCAGCCCCTTGCCCGAGGCTCACGAACTGTATGGTACACATAGAGCACAGTTGGGCGTTGTGTGCTACACTGAAGATGAAAATATTTTTCTCCACTGTGAGTCTTTATCTACTCTTTGCATTTAGTGATTAATCATTTCAATTCTGAAATTTCTGTTTTCTCAGACTTGGAAACTTTCCCTAAACTTTCCCATGGTATCTCCTGTTCATGTTGAAAGTACTGTTAATTTAACAAGTCCTTAAACTATCTGTTTCACATTCTAGATTTCCTCAATATTAGTTCCAGCCCTTCAATTTTGGTTTTATTCTTTTATCTTATTTTTAAAATGTTATTTTATAGTGTGGTGGTTTAGATAGGAATGATCCCATAGACTCATAGATTTGAATGCTTGGTCCCTGGGAGTGGCACTGTTAGAAGGTGTGGCCTTGTTGAGGTAGGTGTGGCCTTGTTGAGGTAGGTGTATCCTTGTCAGAGGAAATGTGTCATTAGGCTTGAGCTATGGGGTTTCAAATGTGCAAGCCAGGCCCAGTGTCTCTCTCTTCCTGTTACCTGCAGATCCAGATGTAGAACTCTCAGCCACTTCTCCAGCAAGCACCATGTGTGCCTGTGTACCTACCGGCATGCTTCCTGCCGTGATGACAGTGGACTAAACGTGTGAACCTGGAAGGCAGGTCTCTTTGTTCAGTTATATCTTCACCAGCCTTCTGATTTTGATGGTTACCCTTACTGCCTAAGCTTGGCTGTCCTTGAACTTGCTCTGTAGACCAGGTCTTTGTAGGGAAAGGGTGAGGTGGTTTGTTAGTCTGGCAGCTTGAGGTGTGGTGGAGAGGCAGTGAAGAACCACCTACTGATGGAAAAACAGCGGTTTCAGATTCCACGGCCTTTAGGGAGACTCGGCCATGACAGGGCACTCAGAGTCCACCTGCACTTTCTGTGCTCTGCCAGGCTCTCGCAATCACCCAGCCTGTTCCTGTTCACTTCCCCATGTTGTGAGTTCTCAAATCATAGGAACAAATGGCAGTTGAAGGATCTGCCAGGTGCACGCTTGAGTGATCTGAGTAACGGTGGAGACGCTGGCTGTGATCTCAGAGGTCTGAGTAACGGTGGGGATGTTATGTTGGCCGTGATCTCAGTGGTCTGAGTAACGGTGGGGATGTTATGTTGGCCATGATCTCAGTGGTCTGAGTAACGGTGGAGACGCTGGCCGTGATCTCAGTGGTCCCTCATCAGGAATGCTAGGGTTCAAGGTTTGTGAATAAGAATGTACCCTTCATTGTATCTTAAAATTTTCTTTTTTGGCATAATTAGCATTTATGAAAACCTTGTCACCTACAGGGTAATTTTGCAGTATCATTGGTAAGAGAAGTGGCACCCTTGTCTAAGCCTGAACTGCTAGTACATATCTGCAACAAGACTCCAGTCAAGGGGGCATGGCTCAAAGTCCCTTCATCTATTCACTGAGGGTGCCCAGATTTCTGTCCTACTGCCAGGGGTACTCCAAAAGATCCCTTGAGATGTGCACACTCACAATGCTCCGTTGGCAGGTGTCACCTAAGGTTTCATCTGTCTCTCCAGGGGCTGAAACACAACCTGCTAAGCATCCGATTACACAGGGGTGGAGGGGCTTGTCTGCTGGAGCAGCTGGAGCAGCTGGAGCAGCAGTAGTGTGTGTGGACGCCTCACCTGAGGGTAATTGATATCTGTTTGCTAGTCATATCTGGAGAATAAATCTCCATGGGAAAGATGAAAGAAAAGTAATTTTATTTCAAAGTACCAGGTGCAAGTAAACACAGTGTGCCATGTCTGAGTGCCAGCGTGGGAGTTAATGACAGCCTGGGCTGTGTCGTCACAGCCTGTCCCAACAAAACAACCAAAGCCCCTGAACGACAACAAAATGAAACCCCACACACCTGAATGCCAGGTGGGATGGAATGCACTATAATCTCAGCACTCGGGAGGCTGGGGGTAGGAGAACCTGAAACAGCTGGTTACATCTATGGTCAGAAGGAAGCAACGGATGCTCGCATGATAACCCCACTGCTTTCTCCGCACGTATAAACCCAGGATCCCCTGCGTAGGCCCCAGTGCCTCTCACAGGGACGTGTCTTCTCATCTCAGTTGATGGAATCAAGATAAGCCTGCACGAGATAGGCATGCCCAGGGGCCCATCTTGCGGGTGAGTCTAGATTCCGTCAGGCTGACAACGCTAACCAAGCGTCCTACTTGGCTGACTCCTCGAATCTCAAGGGCTCACAGTGTCCCTGGCACAGTTTACCAAGAGCAGAGATAGCATCAGCCTTCCTATCTCTGAGTAGACAAGCACATTAAATCTCTATTCCAGTCATATTTTATGTGCACATTAAAATTCATCCTCATCCCTGGGACTCAGTGTAGGCTATTAGACTACAGGACTGTTAGATTTCCTAACTCTTCTAGATTGTCCACGGCCCCGGCCTTCTGTAATGGCGACTCTCTGTGCTCATTGCGCTTTTCTCTTATGATTATTTTGGCACATGACATAATGGTTTTGTACCTGATCCACTTTAGGGTCCAGACCTGTGGTTTTTGGACTTGCGTTGTCCTGGGTTGTTGCTCAGCGGTTGAAAGTTTGCTTAGCTCTGAAGAGAGGCAGCGGTGGTGGCAGACACCCTGTGGTTGTCCCTGGCGATGTTTATTTGATGGACAGGAGGGGCTGCATGGTGAAGCTGCTGTGTTATCGAATGGTAGTTAGTTACTCACCACACACATGGGAAACACACGCTTCATTTAATTTCCTAACTGTTTTAGTGAGAGGTGGTTTTTGTACCTGGTGCCTGGTATGCTGGGATTGCTGGAGATAAAATCAAGACCTGCATTTTCCAGGAGGGTCGACACACAACAAGCAACGTGTATAAAATACTGCCTTCGTTTTTAGTTTCGGGAGCCGTCGTGCCTTAAAGTGGCAAAGCCAGAACTCCGGGCCTGTTCTGAGTTTTCCTCAGAGCACCCCAGTCCAGAGGGCACTGCGCTGGTGGGTAGCCCCTTCCGAGGGTGGCCCACCTAGACGTGGCTGTGAGAGCTGGGTTGTGCGGGAGCCTGCCAGGCTTCAGGGAAGCTCGCAGAGGTGAGAGCACCCCGCCAGCTACTGGGAGCAGAGCTGCTGCAGGCAGCGCGGATTTGGTGTCATGTGGCTGATGATCGACCCAATTCCACCCACTTCTCTTAAAGGGAGGAATCGTTCCAGCATCTTGTTGGCTGTGAGTTGCCAGCCTTGCGTGCCTGTGAAGGGGTTAGGGAGAGCCAGGAGACAGAGGCTTCTCTGGGGCCGGGAGGAAACAAAGAGGAGAGAGGGAGGCGGGATGACAAGTCCCCTTCCTCCCCAACCTGCTCCACTTGGTTACTCTGAAGGTCCAGGTTCCCCTACCTGTTTCCTGGGGTTCACATGAAGGCACCTGCTCCCATCACCCTTGGGGACCGCGTAGTTTAGCGCTGTGCTCCTGCCTTCCACATGGTGGCGCTCTTGAACCACCAATCTCTCCGCTGGGAAGGTGGCTCTTCCACTGCAGGGACTCAGGAAGCAACTCTCTTCCCAGGAAGAGTCTGTCACCAGAGGAGCCACCAGGCATCTGGACACAAAGATCTGTGAGCTCAACCCCTCTCCCTTCAGGACAGATTTCCAGAAGGAACCGCTGGGGAATGACAGCCCTGGCCGGCTGGATGTTCAGAGACCGAAGTCCAGGGGACAATGCACAGGTGTGGGAAAGCCTGTCTTGTGGTTCAGACTGAAGGAGTCTGTTCCCATAAACGGACCCCAAGTGGCTACAGAAAGGCTGATAAGAAGCCACGAACCCTCCCTGTGAGGTGTCAGGGCACCTGGAGCGGTCACAGAGTTCCCGGGACTTCAGTGTTTGCTCAGCCACCATCTGGGCAGGAGGGGAGGGGTCAGAGACGATAGGAGGACAGCAGTTAGCCCCCCCCCCCCCCGCACTCCTGGAGAAGCCCACCGAGGGGGCGAGGTCTAACTGCGGTCCGTAGGGGGTGCGCTGGTGCGTTCTTTCGGTCCTGGTCACTACCCCAGTATGAAGTCAAGCCAACCGCGGGTGGGTGGGTATAGGGTATAGCAGTACTTAAAATAGCTCTCAGCATATGGTACTCAGTAAACCAGCGGTTCTCAGCTTTCCCAATGCTGCGCCCCTTTAATGCAGTTCCTCATGCCGTGGTCACCCCAACCGTAACATTATTTCCGTCGCTACTTCTTAACTGTTATTTTGCTACTGTTACAAACCATATACACATGGGATAGGCAGGACATCTGACTTAAAAGGGTCTCCACCCACAGGTCGAGACCGCTGCAGTAGACTTCGTCCAGTTATTGAAATTTGAACGCCATGCTCGAACATTCCCGTTAGTCTAGAAAAACACTGTCAGTCGGTTGGCTAAGGTTCGTTGCTCTGTTGGCACCCTCACATGTCACCTTTGGGTTTTCTTCTTGTGTGTGTGTACACATGCACATTTATGTGTGGGTGCCCACACGCGGCAGCGTGCCTGTGGAGGTTTGAGGACCTCTGCTGTTGATTTGAGACAGGGTCTCTTGATGTTCGCCATGGACAACCTCTCTGTGCTTCTCCTCTGTGTCTCCCTCCTCCTGCTGGAACATGGGGACTACAGACCCCAGTACCGTGTCTCGGGGTTCTAGGTGGACTCTGGGGATCTGAACCCAGGTCCTCAGGTCCTCACACTGGCACAGCCAAAGTTTTTACTCGCTGAGCCGTTTCCCCAGCAACCCTTTTTGGAGAGAGGGTTTTGTAGCCCAGGCTGGTCTCGAACTTGTGGCAATCTTCCTGCCTCAGCCTCCCACTTCTGGGGATTACAGGTGCGAGCCACCTGCCTGGCAACAATTACTTCATGCATAGATTTCCACCTGCAAATCTGACAGTGCACATCTTTAGCATGTATTTCCAATGCAGCAATTTCGCTACCTGGGAAGCACCTCCTCCTGCTTCCTTAGCCCATATTCTGCCTATGGCATTTGAGCAGTGAACCAGAGTTCACATTAATTATCTGTGCAGCCTCAATGCCTTTTGTTGCTGTAATCATGACCATTTCCTTTTAAGGTTAATGAGTAAGTCATCAGCCCTAGTGATGGGTAATTCCCGCGACTCCCAGCAAGGAGCTGCTGCAGCACGTGCGTGCATTGCTGCTGGAAGGAGAGGCTGCTGTGCCTGGAGATCTCACCCCACGCCTACGAGTATTCGGGCACAGCCTGACATGGAGGAAGAACCTTGTGGTGGCTTGCCTGGAGTGTGTGTCTGGAGCGCCCCCCCCCCCCAGAAGGGAGGAAGGAGACGGACAGGTTCGCCCCATGCTGAGGCCCAGGTGCAAATCCTTCCCGACAGAAAAGAAGGATAAGGCGCTTTCATGAAACCTTGCCCACAGAGGGGCACAAAGCATGGATGGAAACTCTTTGAGAGAGGGATGTTTTTCTCTCCAGACCAGCTTGGTACCTGAAAGTGGGGTGTGTCAGGGTGTAGGCCATAGGCACCACCCACAATCACTAATTAAGAGAATGCCCACAGGCCTGCCTACAGCCTGATCTTATACAAACACTGTCTCAGCTGAGGTTCCCTCCTCTCAGATGACTCTAGTCTATGTCATTTTAACATAACAATTAGCCAGGACACTAGCCCATATTTTCTGTTCTGTTGGGTGAATAAATTCCAGATCTCTGATTGAGGCCCCCCCCCCCCATTGTGCTTCACCAAGTAGACCTCTGAGATATGCAAATAAAACACTTTGGGAGCAATTTAGTTTAGAAGCAACATTTTTTTTGATGGATTTAAATTTATCTTTTCCCTTAAGAGAACCCTACAAAGTTACAAAGTTTTGCAAATTTACCCAAAGAAGGAAATAGAAAATGGTTTCCGAGGCTGTTCCCCCACGGCGTCGTCATTGGAGAGCAGATGCTCTCTGTTTAGATCAGGACAAAGAATCCCTCCAGTTAATGAAATCACAGATTGCAGGCACTTCTCGATGAGAATGCAAATTGTTTGATTAGGGAGACCTCACTGTTTTGTGTGTGGTGCTGGGGTGGCTATTGAATTTAATTGGAGAACAATTAGGATTGTAATACCCAGTCCCCCACCCCCAATTCTTTTAAATAAAGCACTAACTCTCTGGTCAGTTGGTTAATGATGCTGATCACATTGTTGTGAAATCAGAGATCGAGGATAGGAATCACTGTGAGTGGATTTGTGGTGATGAGCATCCTCTGTCAGCTGTGGATTATTCCAGGATGGAACCACCCGTGTCCTTCCTCAGATCCTCCCATGAAATAGCTCCACTTGGCGGTGATGGTGAGGACAGAGGTGGCACGGCTGATGCCCACATATGGTCATACACTTCCCAAGCATATGACCTTATTAAATAGCAGCTATAACCACACAAATGAGCGCTATTACCAATCCCAGTTTACAGATGAGGAAATTGGAAATTTCTCAGAGATTAGGTTGTTCTAAGTCACATGATTGGTGCATGGCAGACCCGTGAATGTTTGATTCCAAAGACTACTGTGATTGTTAAATAAAACTTTGGCACAATCGCGAATGACCTAGGATGAATGTCTCAGAGAGAGATTGTCTAGATCAGGTTGGCCTATGGGATTGTCTGTGGAGTATGTTTCAGTTACTCTGAAATGGGAAGACCCGTCAGGTATGGGTCTTCTAGACGCGTGGTCCTGAGTTTGAGGAGTGGAGAAAGGCAGCTGAGTAGAGGCTTGCATGGATTGTCTACCCTGTCGTCTACCCTGCGAACTCCACACTTTGAACAATTACGTGCAGGGCCTCTTTTGTTGCCAGAGGCCGCTAGTTCATTTCCCATCTGCCCTGACTCTAAATAACCACACAGAAACGACTTGCTATACTGTTTGGCCAATAGCTTAAGCATATTTTTAGCTAGCTCTTATATCCTAAACTAACCCATCTCCATGAATCTGTGCATTGCCACGGTCCATCCGGCATCTGGCATCTGTCTCGGCAGGGCTCCATGGCTTCTCCTGATTCTACTTTTATTCTGGCTATATTCTGCTAAGCCATTGGCCCAAAGCAGCTTCTTTATCAACCAATAAAAACAACACATACACAGAAGGGCTTCCCACACCAACAGGCTGTGTGGGTTATTACGTGGGTTGTGTGGAAGGACTGTGTAGCTGGTCTCCCTGCAGTGCGGCCCTCATGGAACTGTCCATGGTGGTTCCTTTAAAAGCTAATAAGCCTTTAGGATCTTCCAGTATTGGTCACAGTGCTGGATTTCTTACCCATTCTAATTATCTACATTCTACCTCTTTTTCTGGGCATTTTTTTTTTTGCAGGGAGGTGGGGAGTTATTTTTAGTATATATACTTACAATAATCCCTCTCTCTTCGTCTTTCTTTTTATGTGTTTGTGAATTACAGAGACATTAAGGGGGAGTCTGATTTGTTTTTCTCATGCTTTGACATAGAGTTCAGATTTTTATGCTGATTTTCTGGTGATTATAAATAGATACATAGTTACCATGTAATTAAGTGATGAGTGCCCTCTTGTGAGAGAAATCATGGGCTACTTAGAGCATATCATTTGGTATCGCCTATCCATAGTCTTTAAATCCTAGTAAAACAGAAAGAAAAAGGCCTATCTTAGTTAAATTTGGTAGGATAACTTTCTCTGTAGACAAGGTTGATCTTTTCTTTTTTTATAATAAAATATTCAGCTTTAGTAAGGGAAGGACTTACAAAACCTAGGTTCCCGCAGAGAACAGGAAAACAGAAGGGAATGCGGGAAGCAGGCCCACAATCTTTTTTTTTAATTAATTAATTTATTTATTGAAGATTTCTGTCTCTTCCTCGCCACTGCCTCCCATCCCTCCCAAAGTCCTCCTCCCTCGTCAGCCCAAAGATCAATCAGGGTCCCTGCCCTGTGGGAAGTCCAAGGACCACCCACCTCCATCCAGGTCTAGTAAGGTGAGCATCCAAACTGCCTAGGCTCCCACAAAGCCAGTACGTGTAGTAGGATCAAAACCCAGTGCCATTGTTCTTGAGTTCTCAGTAGTCCTCATTGTCCGCTATGTTCAGCGAGTCTGGTTTTATCCCAGGCTTTTTCAGACCCAGGCCAGCTGGCCTTGGTGAGTTCCCATTAGCACCAATGATTGCCTTTGCTGGAAAGGCTGAGAAAGGGGTACACTCATCCATTGCTGGTGGGAATGCAAACTTGTGCAACCACTTTGGAAAGCAGTGTGGAGGTTTCTCAGGAAATTCGGGATCAACCTACCCCTGGACCCAGCAATACCACTCTTGGGAATATACCCAAAAGAGGCCCTATCATACAACAAAAGTATATGCTCAACTATGTTCATAGCAGGATTGTTTGTAATAGCCAGAACCTGGAAACAACCTAGATGCCCTTCAATTGAAGAATGGATGAAGAAAGTATGGAATATATACATATTAGAGTACTACTCAGCAGTAAAAAACAAGGACTTCTTGAATTTTGCATACAAATGGATGGAAATAGAAAACACTATCCTGAGTGAGGTAAGCCAGACCCAAAAAGAGGAACATGGGATGTACTCACTCATATTTGGTTTCTAGCCATAAATAAAGGACATTGAGCCTATAATTCGTGATCCTAGAGAAGCTAAATAAGAAGGTGAACCCAAAGAAAAACATATAGGCATCCTCCTGAATATTAACCTTCATCAGGCGATGAAAGGAGACAGAGACAGAGACCCACATTGGAGCACTGGACAGAAATCTCAAGGTCCAAATCAGGAGCAGAAGGAGAGAGAGCACGAGCAAGGAACTCAGGACCGCGAGGGGTGCACCTACACACTGAGAGAATGGGGATGCTCTATTGGGGACAAGGTTGATCTTGAACTCACAGACAGTTTCTGCCTCCTGAGTGCTGGGATTAACCACCACCTGGTTTATAAGGACCACTTTTTTGTGTGTTTTTGTTTTTTGTTTTTTGAGACAGAGTTTCTCTGTGTAACAGCCCTGACTAGCTTTTGTAGACCAGGCTGGCCTCGAACTCACAGGATTAGCCTGCCTCTGCCTTTTAAGTGCTGAGATTAAAGGTGTGTACCACCACTGCCCGGCTTAAGGGCCACTTTTTAAGGATCAAAAGAAACGAATATGTTTGTTTCTGTGTTACCATTTGCCCACAATTTGGTGCTTTTATTTATAGACTGTGTAAATATTTACACCCCTGTCCTGTTATGCTCAGACCTGGCCAGGTGACTTGTTTAGACCAGTCAGGTATGGTCCACTTGAGAACAAAAGTTACTGAGAGTCAGCATGTTTGGTCCACAAGGCCGAATACTAGTATTGTTCTCCATGTAGTCTTCCTTACTAGCCGGAGTCCCCAGGTAACAACCAAAAATATCAAAACCACAGCTGATACTCATTGGCTAAGTGGAGCAAGGGAGAAACCAACCCTGGTTAGAAGTCACTGGGTGTCTAGGACCATTTGTGGCTGCAGGGCACCCTGTCCATCCAGAAAGACACACCCAGCTACTGTTGTTCGCTTCTGCAAAACTCGCTATCGAAAAGACGGCCCCAAACCAAATTCTTAGTGCCAGAATGCAGTAGATTTTGAATTTGACATGAATTTGACCGTTCAAACCCTTCTCTCGCTTGCTAGACTTTGCAGCCGCACTTTCCTGGTTTAGGTTGTTGATTCTAGATGGCTCTTCACACCTGTCTCTTGGCGGCTGCATATAAAACCTGTGAACGCCTAACATACCAAAGCAGAGCTCGTGGAAGTAGTTTAGAGAATGCTAGCGCAATAGTTCCTTGGAAAAAACAACAGAGTTGCCGAAAATAAAAACAAACATCTAATTTAGCCTAGTCCTAACCTAAAATTAAAGGAACCTCTTGTCTCCTTCCCCGTTGTGTTTACTTGTCAGATGGAATGAATGGATGAGTTGGAAGTTCTATCGGGTTCACCGGAAACATGTCGTCCAACAGAGAGTTGCATAACCCCAACATTTTAGGGGCAGAGGTGATATCAGTGGGCGATGTACCTGTAAGAATCTGAAGAATGTATGAGAGGCTGGAGCAAGAATCGGTCAGCCGTGTGCAGCATCTGAGGCTTTAGTTCTTTCTATGAGGTGCAAAGGATGTGGGAAAACTCAATGGTCTGATGTAGATGCAAAGGGGATTCGCCTTCAAACTCAATTGGTCATTCCGGTGGGCTGCCGTCTGGAAAGGAACAGACGCTTGCCGGAGTCTCAATTCTGAGGCTGAGGAAAGTAGTAAGAGACACAGTCATGGCCTGTTGTTAGTGGTTGATTAGCCTTAGCAGTTGGGGAGTCTGTGGACCGGAAAGGGTCTGTGTGGGTTTCCGTTGATATCCTTGTGCTTTGTAGGCCACCTTGTTTCCTGCCCCTGTGCCGGGAGTTGGGCACACATCCCAAGTGCTAGGCAAGCCCTCTAGAACTCTAGAAAAGTAAGGCCTAGTTTTTAATATATGAAATGCATTGACCAGTCAGCTAGCTATTAACCATGTCAGAGATCTGAGGACAAATTACAGCGGGAGGTATGATCTAAACAGTCTATGCATCAATTAAAATGACAGAGACGAACCCACTGCTTGTACTGTTGCCCTAGGCTTCTGACATCCTGATGGCTTTACTGGGGCCTGTGGTTGTAAGTCCTCAGCTGTTATATGGGACAGCATTAAATTTTCAGTTGCCACACAGAGTGGCATCGACTTTCAGCTGCCAGACCCAGAAACTCGGAGAGATTTTCCTACGGATGAAGAAGTTAGGAAGATTTGCCTACCTTGACGGTAGGCAGAGTAGGGCCATCAACCCAACAGTGGCCACAGTTTGTGCAGGGCCCTTGAGGCAGGTGAGGCGTGGGACAGTTTTCCCTGGTGGTTATTGTTACCACAGTCCAGGTGGGGTCCTCATGTCCCACCTGTCCTCTTTGGGGACCTTAGGATTCCCACTAGTAGCTGACATTTCTGTCTGTTATGGGAAGCTTTTTCCATTAAACATTTAAAATGGCCTGTTCAGCAGATCTCTGAAAAGGTTTGAGGGCCATCTATTAAGTGTACTTGATATTAAATAAACTTGTTTTAGTCACTTGTCTTACATTTAACCTGAAAACATATATAAGAGGTGAACAAAGCTTGTCCCTGTGAGTTACAGCGGTGAAGAATCTGGTCATTTGTAAGGTGACTATTCATTTACATGTCTTAATTATCTTTAACAGTTTACAGCAAGGCAGTAGCTTTTATAAGACTAGGATTCTGCAGTTATCTATGTTAAATTTAGCCTTAAAAAGCTACAGTTCTTGGGGCTGGAGAGACGACTCAGCAGTTAAGCCTACTGGCTGCTCTTCCAGAGGTCCTGAGTTCAATTCCCAGCACCACATGGTGGCTCACAGCCATCTCTAACTTGGCACGATGCCCTCTTCTGGCATAAAGGCACACATGCAGATAGAGCCTGACCCAACCTAGAGTCACCTGGGAAGGAACAACCTCAGCTGAGAAATTGCCTGGATCAGAATGGCTTTGGCGACATCTATGAGAGGTTGTCTTGTCTGATGATGGATGTAGTGGCACCATGCCCAGGGGGTGCATCTGGGCTGTCTAAGAAAGTTGACTGAGCACATGTCATGACTGAGATGAGAGCTGCCTTCTTCTGTGGTCTCTGCCTCTAGGCTCCGACTTCCCCCGGTGACGGAGTTTTGACATGGAGATATAAGCTGAAACCAGCCAACTTCCAAGGCACTTCTGGGCAGAGAGTTCGTCATAGCAACAGAACGCGAACCAGGGCAATTCCCTTGCTAGTCCAGCTTGAGGGTTGCTTGTGGTCCTGGCTGGTACGGCAAGAGAGGCAGTGTTTGTGACTACAGCTTCTCATGTTGACCAAGATTATGGAGCAGAATAACCAAGGAAGCTTTTCAACCCCCATGCCCCAACTCAGTCTACAAACTCCTATGTGTGTATATTTATGAATATGAAAAATTACATAGTCCCAATCTAGAGAAGTTTTGATATAACCCTGACCAACTACTGGATCTCTTTAGCCAAGAGCAGAAATGTTTCATTGTTCATACTCCTGCCCTGAACGTATTACCTTGCTACTTCCTATGGACCAAAGTGCCCCCCCCCCCAACTGGCTAGTTTTGCTCAAGGGGTTAGCACTCTCAGGCCTTCCTGGAGCTTCATCAGCCTCTTCCTTTTCACCGACCTCTTCTTGTCTTAGGACGTTGTTGAGGTTGATCTTTTTATATTTCATGAGCTCATCTAGTCATAGCAGAACCAGCGAAACACAAGGTGTGAACTCACAGTACAATTCCCTCCGATGAGAACAGATTACCAGGGAGCAGAAACAAAAGAATCGATATTTAAAGGAACGAGTGGGAGGTGAGTACTTAGGAAACAAGGCCTTTGCTGCCTGGAGGTTTAGCCTCTTCCTGTCCTCTCTCCCAGCGATGCCACAGTAGCCTCTCTACTTTTCTATCTGCCAGACAAAAAGATACCACAGGGTAGTGTCTTCCAAAGCAAAGCCAGGCTGTTATTGCACTTAACTGGCTCCTATGAACCAAAACAGTGTCCAAAGGGTCGGAGGAAGGACGTGCCCATGGACCACGTGGGTACAAGGAAAGGCAGGTGAATCAAAAGTCTACCCCACTGCGCTTCACGGCTGATTGCAGGGTTAGGTGATTAGAAAGTGGCCTCTCTGAGAAGCTTCCCGCAGCTGCAACCCACTGGAGACGCCAGCAGGCTGAGGAGTGTGTGGGGAGGTGCTGAGGGAGAGCTGAGGACCACAGCTGTAAGGAATAATTCTTCATCTTCTCTGAAGAGAAACGCCCCCCCCATGTCCCATCTTGCTATTCCAGAAAGATTAAATAATGGCCCCGTGGCAGTTGGAATGTAACGGCCTCCCTAAGCACATTGGGACTTAACAGCCTTGTTGGAGTCAGTGTGGCCTTGTTGGAGGAAGTGTGTCACACAGGGTCTGGTTTTGAGGCCCCCAAGCTTAAATTATGCTCAGTTCAGTTCCCTTCCTGCTGCCTGCGGATAAAGATGCAGGACTCTCAGCTCCTCCTGCATCTCCTCTGCCTGCACACGGGTGTGTTTCCCTCCATGATGAGAATGGATTAAACCTCTGAAACTGTAAGTCACCACCACAATTAAATACCTTCCTTTAATGGTGTTGTCATGGTCATGATGTCTCTTCACAGCAACAGAAACCCTAACTAGGACAGGTACCAAAACAATGGGACACTAGACATGGCCGTCCTTGGGGAATCTTTGAAGTTCCCTTAGCTACAGTAGCAGTGTGTGTGTGTGTGTGTGTGTGTGTGTGTGTGTGTGTGTGTGTGTGTACGTGTGTATATGATGATAGGCTGGGAAGACTTAGGGAGTGGCAGAGGTCTCTGGCTAGCACTATTCTTTGTTCTTTAGGCTTCCTGGGAAACTCAATACAAAAACTGGCAGATAATGAGGGTTGCTATGTGCCCTATACAGAATCACAAAAATTCAGAAGGCTGGGCTGGGAGATGGCGCAGTGATTGTGCAGACAGAGGACCTGGCTCAGATCCCTAGAGCTCTCTCAGCATCAGTGTAGAAGGCAGGTTTGTCACCTCACTGTCCCTAGAGTGAGACCTGAGGTAGAACAGGAAAATTCCAGGAATCTTGAGGACCAATTAGCTTAGTGTTCACAGCAAGCGACAGACCCTGTCTCAAAGAAGGCAGAAGGCAAGGACTGGTAAGCCCAGGCCCTCCTCTGACCTCCACATGTCCTGTGGCATATACACTGGAGCCTGTAGCCGAGGCTATCCTCTGACCTCCACACGTGTCCTGGGGCATACACACTGGAGCTCGTAGCCGAGGCTATCCTCTGACCTCCACACGTGTCCTGGGGCATACACGCTGGAGCCTATATTCTCTTTCATAAACAAGTTTCAAAGGTGAATCGTTCTTTGACTAGAGTCAGGCTCGTAGATGTCTTTGGTGCAGCGTCTTGGCCGGTTCACCCAGCGTTCAGCAGGAGAGCCATCTTCGCACGGGCATCAGCAGATGGGGTCCTTCTGGAGATGGCGGTATGTTTGAGATCCTCTCTATTAGTCACGGCGGCTGGATGTGAGGGCAGAAGCTGGCAGGCAGTGTGCGCCATCTGTGCACACCTTGGAAGTGCGGGAGCCTGGTGGGACAGCCGCGGTCTCCAAGCGTTCAGTGTCTTGCTGCTCTTGGTTAGCCGAGGACACAGCAGAGTGCGATTCCTCAGAGCTGGAGAGAGCTGCGCCCTTCCACTTGTCTTCGTTAAAATTAAGCGATTTCATGTTCTCTGTGTTTTATCTGCTTTCTATGAATGGGTTATGAGCGTGTGAGTAACTTTCTTAACTGGAGTAAGCTATTGTGGTGTCCCGTTCCCTATGGAAGCACGAACAGTTTACGGAATATTCTTTTTCATGGTGCATTACAAAGAAAGTACTTTTGCTAGGCGGGCTCATGCCCATAACTACAGCACCCAGAGACTGGGGCCGGAGGATTTCAGCAAATCTGAGGTCAACCTGGGCTACCGAATAAGAATCTCTTATAAGAAGTTTCATCCCTTGTTGATAGTAAGCTAAGCAACTTCATTATCTTATTACTCATATGTAATATTTTATTCTTATGTTTCTTGTTTGTGAGTGGGCATGTATACATTCAGTCATGAATTGAAAATGAAATCCTCTGGGCTTTCCTTTTATTGTGGTGCTTTATATTTTGGTTGTACAGAAATTAAATATGGAAATACAACCATGTTCTGTTTGGTAAACATGGAGCAAATTGTTTGTTTTTCACTCTTACCATTAATCCCAAACCACAAACATCTTTAAACTGTCCAAGTCAGCTAAAATCCCAAGATTTTTCAGCATCACCACTCTCACTCATCTTCACTCCCCTCCCCCGTCTGTGCCCCTTATTCCCGTCTCTCTTGCCGTTACAGGGGATGACGTCATCAATGAGGAGGTCTCTGTGAGTCGGACTTGCGTGTCCACCTTGGCTCTTGCTCACTTTGTCTTTGGCCACGTTTCTCCACGCCTTGGGGTTTAAGAGATGTCTCTGTCCCTGAAGTGCCTGCTGGGAAACCGTAAATACCCAAGGCTGATTCCCAGAAGCCGTGTAGAGGCTGTGGTGGGCAGTTTCTCTGTAATCACAATGCTCGTGGGAGGGTGGATGGCAGGGACACGCAGATCCCTGGAGTTCACCTGTTAGCCAGCCAGCCAACTAGGGAACTCCGGGTTCAGTAAGAGACCCTGTATCAGAAGAAAAAGTGGAGGAAGACCCTCATTGTTGACCTTTGGCCTCCACACACACATGCATACACTCACAGCAACACACACGCACACATGCACACACACACACTCACACCCACCAAATAAAACTTTTCTTTTGATAAGATGACAGAAGAGCTCTTTTAAAGCTTCAGTTAGAGCTCTAGCTGCTGCAGTGCCTGGATGCTGGGGAGTGCCTGGCATGTTGGGTTGGTGTCTAGCATGTTGGGGGAGTACCTGGCATGTTGGGGCAGTGCCTGGAATGTTGGGCAGTGCCTGGCATGTTGGGGAAGTGCCTGGCATGTTGGGGCAGTGCCTGGCATGTTGGGCAGTGCCTGGCATGTTGGGGAGTGCCTGGCATGTTGGTGCCTAGCATGTTGGGGCAGTGCCTGGCATGTTGGGGCAGTGCCTGGCATGTTGGGGGCAGTGCCTGACTTGTTGGGCAGTGCCTGACATGTTGGGGTGGTGCCTAGCATGTTGGGGGAGTGCCTGGCATGTTGGGAGCAGTGCCTAGCATGTTGGGGTGGTGCCTGGCATGTTGGGGCAGTGCTCTTCCTCTTTCTGTATGTAAGCTCTTACACAAAGTCTAATGCCTGATTCAGGTTCTCTCCATATTACTCAGGAACCCATGGGTCAAAGGGAAGGTGTAAGAGCAGAAGTAACTAGCAGACTGTTGATTCTGTCCCCATGTCCTCTGGCTCCGCTAGTCCATTGGGTTTAGTTCCAAAGAGTGGGACACTTCTACCAGTACATAGACTCACATGCCTTTGGCGTAGAGTAGACAGCTACATGGTCACCTTGGGTTCCTGGTGCTTCTGAATCAGCAGGCTGGAGTGGTGCTGGCTGGGATGAAAGATCCTGATTTCCAGATCAGTTCTACATCACACGAAAGCAAGAGTGTGCATGAAATACAGACAGTTTTTAGGATTCCTCTACGTCTTTCCATTTGGGACAACAGTCAGTGGGGAACTTTAACTCCCAATTCTGACTGCTTGTGGCCCAGGAATGGAGGTGTGGGTTACCTCGACAGGTAAGAATGTGACAGCTGAGGTGTGGGTTACCCTGACAGGTAAGAATGTGACAGTGAGGAGCTTGCTAAGGGACCAGTGGGGTAAAGTTACATAAACAAGAACTACAGTGTTATGTCTTTCCTTACACTGTTACAGATGCTTGTCCTGTAGCCATTGTGCCCTTTTGTCTCTTTAGGGCTTACTGTCACAGGCTCTACCTTACTCTCATGTGAGTGTGCTGTTTTCTTCCTAGTCTTATTGTCTGATACAATGTGTTTGTTAGGATCTACTTCATGTTGCAATATTTTAGCTACAAGGTACCAGAGGAGAAGAAGGAAGATGGTCTACAGACCTTGTATCTTCCTTTAGGGAAAGAGTTGTTCTGGTTTTGGTAGTACGCAGGCTAACTGAATGTATTTATGTTCCAATCACAACGGAGGTACCAGGGCATGCCTAAGGCACATCAGTCTAGTGAGTCTCCAAAGCCCACAGGGCTGACAACAAACAGAGGGTACAGGGACAGAGATTTGATGGCTCAGCCGTCATCTCCAGCATCTGTGTGGTGGTTACAGCCGGAGTAACTCTAGCTTCAGGGGATCTGATTCCCTCTCCTGGGCTTCACAGGCACCTGCACACACGATACACGCACGCACACAAATACTTACATGCATACATATATACATGCTTTTCCGTTGTGATGAAGCCCCGTGGCCAAGGCAGCTGACAGAAGAATGGTTTGTTCGGGCTCCACCATGTGTGGGGGCGTGGCAATACAAAGATGGCCACTCATGTGTGAACTGCAGGTGCAAAGCAGAGAGAGTGAGCTGGAAGTAGGCGAGGTCTTTTAGTCTCGAAGCTGCCCCGTGACGGCCTTCTCCAACAAGGCTGCACCACCTGAACCTCCCCTAACAGCGCCATCAGCTGGGGACCAAGTTTACCTGCCTGACGCTGCAGGGGCCATTTCTTATTCCAATTACTTCTCTGTGTGTGTTTATATATGCATGCGTGTGTGTGTGTGTGTGTGTGTGTGTGTGTGTGTGTGTATGGATGTGTATCTCTATGAGGATAGACTTCACTGTAGAATCACAGCGTCTTTTTTCCACATCTCCTTTTCTTCACCTCCTTTCCTTCTGGCCTTGTACTGTTTAGAGAGTCAGCATACTAATCCATGCGACAGACTCAACTTTTCGGAGACTCTGAGCTAAGGAAGATGGACTCAGTTACCATTTGCTGTGCCCACCCCATAAACACCTTTTATTTAGAGGACCAAGAGCCATTGGCGCTCACACTTCATGTGTTATCGTGTGTCCTTTTCTGTTGTGTGTTGATTATCTTCCCCAGCTTCTCAAATTCTGTGCTCATGATGGTGGGTTTGAAGCTCCCGACAATCAATCGACCACTGAGCCTGCATTTTTGCTCAAGTTTTCATAGTGATTGGCTAGAAGGTGCCTACTATCTCAGACAGGGGCCGTTTGGGTCTTAGCGAGTGCAATTGTGTGTTAGCAGTTCTGGTACGATCCAGGGACAGTGTCTGCCCACCTCCCAGGTTGCAGGCCCCGGGCTTCTTGCAGGGTGTGCTGTTGCTCTTGGGTTTGGTCCATGTAAACAGGGGCATTGCTGACAGGCACTTCTAGACAAAGCAGGGCGCAGAGAGCTTTCTTCCCTAAGTGGTTCTGATCTTTCTGTACTGTGCTGAGCAGGGGTAAAAGCTCAGAAATACTTTATGGTTCTTTTTTTCTTTGATAGCTAGGGGCCCACAATAAATAAAATAATTGCTTGTACGTGCCTCTGTCTCTCTGCTTGCAACACTTCATGCAGTCAGATGAAAGCCTCCCCTCCCAAGGCTTTCTGTCTTCATGTAAATTAGGAGCAATTTATTTCCTGTTAGCCCCAGAACTTTATAAATATAGCCAGGCCAAAGAGGCCGTGGATAAAAGCAGGCCCTAGATGTTCAGCAAAAGCACATTTCTTCCATTGCTTTTCATTTTCAGAGCCGCAAATTATAGACTCTTTTATCAGCAATCAGAGTTCAAGAGAAGGTGCCTGGCATCGGAGCCAACACCTGCTTTCTTCCTCTGTCTCATTTTCTAGCATTTTCTCCAGGCTTTTCTCTTGGTTTAAGGGAGCTCCCATCTGGAGATGACCTTACCATCTGATGGTGACTCGAGTGGAAAGGGCGTTCTGGTTGCCGTGAGCCTTGGACACCATAGACTGTCAGACACCCTACAACCCCATGACTTGGTTCAATGCTGTGATAGCTGAGCGGAACAAAGACAACGCTCTTCCAGAGTTAGAGACCACTCCGTTAGTTCTCGAGGACAAAGCAGTGTGGGCAAAGGCGAAGCCCTGTGAGCATGTGAGATGAGGTAGTTAGTAACAGGAAATTAAAAATAAAAACCCGTGAGTGTTTGTCTTGACTTCCTGGAGCCTGTAAGCCAAATAAACCTTTTCCTTTCACAAGTGGCTTTTGGTCAGAATGTTTTATTACAGCAATAGAGAAGCAAAGTAGGTCAGCTGGCTGTGTGGTTACAGCTGTCTCAAGTTCACAGAAACCCTTGGAGCTGGGCAGGGGAGTGGGCATCGGGGTGCAGACTCTGAGCCACCAGGAGCATGTGGGCAGGCCCACATGATGGGAAGGCAAGTTGAGAGAGGAATGCAGAACTTGTTGACTAGGAAGGAGTCGTATTTTGAAGGCTCTTTTCTAATCAAATTCCAGCAATCTGTCTATTTTGTTTATCAGCATTTTCCAAAAATGGTTTATTAGGAAATGTGATGGCCAGCCTCAGGTGTGAACTGGATGGAACTGAGAATCATCCTGGAGCCAACCCTCCGGGACCTTTACCTGTGGTGGGCAGACCCTCCCAACCCACAGGCTGCGACCAGGACTCCTGCAAAGGAGGGAGCATTCGCACCGGCCTTTATTTCTCTCTGCTTCCCGACCTCATGCTCCTTCCCCATCTTCCCTGCCCTGCTGTGATGAGCAGTCCCATCAAACTGTAAGCAGAAACAAACACTTCCCCTTGAAGCTGCTTTCCCTAAGTATTTTGTCACAGAAGCAGGAAAAGTAATGAAAAACTATTTCAATGCTTTACTGAGACACAACTGACATTTACTGAATTGCATCTCTCCAAAGGACACAATTTGAGAAGTCTTAATATTTATGCACTATTGACTTGTCTGTAACCTTCCAAAATTTCCTTGAATCTTTTGTAATTCTCCCTTCCTGCTCCTCTCACCCATCTCCAGGGAAATGGTGGTTTGTTTTCTGTCACAGACTTCTTAAGATATAGTGGGACTGTGGTTCTGGGGAGCTGGCATACCGCCTTTCAGTCAACAAAATTATCTTGAGTCTCATACATGTTGCATGTGCCAACTTTAGTGTTTCATAGATTTTATTTCTTTATTTAGATTTAATTTAACTACACACATGTGCACATGTATGTGGGTGCCCTCAGAGCCCAGAAGAGGTTGTTGGAGCCTCTGGAGCTGGAGTTACAGATGTGTGACCCCTTTGATGTGGGCCATGTTGAACTCAGGTCCTCTGCAAGAGCAATTGTGCTCGTATTTTCGGAGCCCCGACTCCAGAACCAATTGTCTGTATTGACAAGGGATGCTCGGTTGCCTGGTACACTGTACTTAACTCATTCAACTGTTGATGAATGTTTGAGTGGTTATGAGTTTGGGGATTTTATGAGTAAAACAGTCATGATACATATATGTAAGTCCCTTATGAGTAAAACAGCCATGACACATGTGTGTAAGTCCTGTAACCTCGTGCTTTCATTTTCCTTGCGTGGATGCTTTGGAGACAAATTCTGGGTTCTGTATTTGGGATGCATTCAATGCCTTAGGAAATTATCATGCTGGTTTGAAAATAGTCTTTAGTATTCCTGTCAGCAATTAATGGGGGTCCTAGTTAATCTGCACCCTGACCAACGTTTGCTTTGGTGAATATGTAGCTATTTAGTGAGCGTGTAGCTTAGCTAATTTGTTGTGTGATGTTTTTCCTTTGGGACTTTTTGAAGGGTCCACCACCAAGCTCTCAAGTCAAGCACACACAGAGGTTTATTCTTAGTTATGAATGCTCGGTCTTCACTTGGCTTGTTTCCTGACAACTTTTTACAAATTCTTCCATGCACCTTGTGCGTCTGTGTACCATTCTTTACTCCTTTCTCCGTGGCTGGCTGTGTAGCTGGGTGGCTGGCCCCTGACATCTCCTCTCCGTGTTCTCTTGCTCCTCCTCTTCCTCGTTTCTCCTTCTATTTATCCTTTCCATCTTCCCGCCCCACCTATCCTTGCTCCTGCCTCACTCCTTGGCCGTTCAGCTCTTTATTAGACCATCAGGTGTTTTAGACAGCTTCACAGAGTTAAACAAATGCAGCGTAAACAAAAGCAACACACCTTGAACTCATATTCCCCAACATTAACTCCATATGATTTTGCTTTGTACTCCCTTGTTTCTTACACCTTGGCCTTCTGAGGAGCACCAGCCAGGTGTCTTGTGTGATGTTTCCTGGGATGAGCTGTGATGAAGTCTTAATCCCCGAGGCCTCAGCAGGCACTGTCTTTGATGAGGGGGTCCTTGGAGAGATGATTAAAGTGAAATGAGGGGTCCTAGGGTAGCCCTGAGCCGATGACACAGGCACACACAGAGCACCGTGTGGAGACACCAAGGAAAGATGACTGTCTTTTGGCCAGTAGGAGAGATGACCCCTAAGGTCACGTTTGCATCTGACGTTCTCATGTTTACTTTGTGTTTTCCCTTGTATTTTAGCACGCCTTGTAGGGTTTTGTTGGAAGAAGGCACAACACACTGGAAATGGATAAGTTTGAAGTTAATGCTTGCTGAATCTGTAGGTGTTGGGGACTGTAGTTGTTTTACTGTCCTGGTTTGGTCAACCCTACAGTCTATAGGTTTTCATAAGATCTTAAATAGTTTGATTCTTGCAATTTCTTCTGTTGTAATCCATTCTTTTAAAAAAAAGTTTTATTAATTAATTATTTTATATGCATAGGGGTTTTGTCTGCATGTATATCTGTGCATTGTGTGTGTGCCCGGTGCCCTGGGAGACCAGAGGAGGGCACTGGATCCCCTGAGACCAGAGTTACAAATGGTTGTGAGACACCATGTGGATGCTGGAAACTGAGCCCAGGTCCTCCATAAGAGCAGCCTGTAGCAGGCTTTCTTTGGGTCACCAGCCAGCTCCCCAATCATGACAGAGATTTATTATTAGTTATGAATGCTCAACCTCAGCCAAGGCTCATTTCTCACTAGATCCTACAGATTATTTTAACTCGTTTCTCTTCGCCTAAGATTTGCTTGGAGCCTTCGCCTTTCTCTCATTCTGTGTGTCCTATACCAGGTCTGGTTGGCTGGTGGCTGCCTGGCTGGCCCCAGGCAGCTCCCTCTCTTTCTCCCCCTTTCTCTCTCCTCTCGAGCCTAGATTCCTCCTCCTGCTTATTCCCTGCCCACCAGCCCTGCCTACCCCTCTACTGCCTAGCTACTGATCAGCTCTTTATTAGACCAATCAGGTGCCTTAGGCAGACAACGCAACACATCTTTACATCATTAAAGAAATGTCACGCAAACAAATATGACATCTTTGCCTCGTTCAACAAATCTTCCACAACAGCCGCCAGTGCTCTTAACCCCCGAGCCATCTCTCCAGCCCCATCTGTTAGCTTCCTGACTGACCTTTTCATATTTTTATCTTCTTCTTCTTCCATGAATTATAGTATATTTTATGGTCTTCTGTGGTCTGATAAGAGCCAGTATTTGTTCACTTCATTAAAATAGATCTTTGAGCTTTTTTCACCTTTTATGATACAATTTGATATGAATTGTTCCACACACACTAAAATCATAATGTAAGGGTTTTTTTCTTCCAAAATGAGTGATTTTGAAACTTGAGAGAATTGTCTATTTTTGTCAAAAATCACTGTGATGTTTAATTTTAGTTGTCAAGTTGACACAATCTAGAAGCAGTTGGAAGGAGGGTCTGCATGAGGGACTGTCTAGATCAGGCTAGCCCATGGGCACATCTGTGGAGGATTGTCTAGATCAGGTTGGCCCATGGGCTAGTCTGTGGAGGACTGTCTAGATCAGGCTAGCCCATGGGCATGTCTGTGGAGGACTGTGTAGATCAGGCTAGCCCATGGGCGTGTCTGTGGAGGACTGCCTTGATTGCTCAGATGTGGGAAGACCCAGACTAGAAGTTGGCGGTGCTGTTTCCTCAGGTGCAGGAGTAGAGGTGTGAGCTGAGCAGAGCACACACATCAGCCCTCTCAGCTCCGTGGATCTGATGTGATTTGTTGCTCCTGCTGCCTTGCCCTTCCTCTGAGTGATGGACCATCACCTGGAGCCGTGAGTTAAAACAAAGCGCTGCCCTGAGTTGCATTTTTATCATGGTGTTTTATCATAGCAACGGAATCGAGATGAGGGCAGCAACCTTATTTAGAGCCCATGGTTAGAGATCCAGGATTTCCTCTCTTCCTTTGCCCCTTCTGACTTTCTAGGCTCTGAGAAAATATAGTTCATCCTGTCCTTGCTCGGAACTCTGCTATTTCTGCTTCCTAGTTCCTGCAGTATCTACTTGAAATACTTCCTGTCTTAAAACAGGGAAGTGGGCACGACTTCTTGCAAGGACAATTTAACTATAATTATCTCTTTTAAATACAGACTCCTCTTGATCAGTGATTTAATTCTGGGAACTTGTCCTGTCAGTTTGCAATGGTTGAACAGTTATGGCCCCACAAATTCATGTCAAGAGCCAGTCTCCAAGGTGGTGGAATTAGGAGCTGAGCTCCTCTCGAGTGGAACTGGTACCCGTATAAAACTGGCCTCCTGGGAGACCCTTGCCACCCACCATGGGAGGGCACAACAGCAAGGCATCACTTATAAGCTGAGATATATAACCTTATAGATCTAAATTCTAAATCTGCTGGTATCTTGAGATTGTATTTCTCAATTTCTACAAAATGTGAGAAATAAATTTTTATGATCTAAAATTATATAGTATTTGGTATCTTGTCAGGTAATCCTGAAAAGACAAAAAGAAAGGATTATCATGTATGCGCCCAAAGATGTATGTATGGAAATGTTTGTTCAGCATTGCTTATAATAACAAAAAGCTTAAAACTTACACACCCACTAATTAGGAGTTGATTAAATACAATGCGCTAGCAAGCACATCCTGAAGATTCTGCAGCCACAAAGACTAAAGAACAACTATGCACACTCATATAGAAGTGTTTGCACGCATCCTGCTGAGCACAAGTGTGGAAGGCAGAGTGTCACTACAGAATTCTCACGTGTAGGCTGACCCAGTCAAAGAATATTCCTAACTTGTTTTTGACATATTTTTGTCTTTTCTAAATTTTGTTTTTACCACATTCAAGTATTTTCTCAGTTTAAAGTAATACAGTCTCCACTCCTGGTCATGGTCAAGAACAAAGACCGAATCTACCTTCTTGGCTCAATTGTCTAACATGCTAAGATATATGAACAGAGCTGTCTGGACATAGGACAGTAGTAGCAAGCACAGGGGAAGGAGGAACTAGGTGAATCAGGCCTGGAGAATGTTCCCACCCAAGCCCAAGAAACCCCTCTGAGGCCCAGTGGTTCTCCGATGGAGGAGAAACAGGCAGGAAGTGGGAAGTTACTATGGTGACTAGAACTTTTAAGGCTGTCTACCTGAGAGAGAAGAGCTGAGGGAAGGAGCGATCTGGAGGTCAGGAGAGAGTCCCCTGGAGACTTTTAAACATGTGTGCTGAAGAAGAGGCCGGGAGAGAACAGCATCAGCAGACTGAAGAAGTCTCTTAGTGTGCCCCAGACAGGCAGTGAGTGGTTCATAGTCCTCCAGTCCGGGCGGGAAAGCTTTGTAGCGCATGGAATATTCAAGATCGTCAGTTTAGGTGGGAAAGGCTGCCTGTGGCTTGCCCAACAGTTAAGTCAAACTGTTGCCAGTTACTGAGCTTCCTCTGTTGTTGATGGTATTTTTTTTTCTCTTTGACTTTTTACTCTTTTGGGGGGCTCACCACCCAGCTGGGGGCCTCTTCTTTTCTTGCTCTTTCTTTCTTGCTCTTCCTTTTCCTCCCAGATGTCTCCTCCTATTTATCCTCTCTGCCTGCCAGCCTTGCCTATCCTGTCTCTTGCCTTGCTATTGGCTGTTCAGCTCTTTACTAGACCAATCAGGTGTTTTAGACAAAGTAACAGCATCACAGTGTTAAACAAATGCAACATAAATGAACGCAACACATCTTTACACCATTAAACAAATGTTCCACAGCATACATGAATGTAACACACCTTAAAATAATAGTCTGCCACATTCATCCTCACAGGAAACTCGAAAATAGTTCAAAACTTGAAAATAGTTCAAAGAAATGGGGAGCCATCTAATAGCCAAAATAGTAAAATTCACACTGTTTGACAATCAATAAAAATGATCAGTCATGCAAAGAGCAGAAAGTATAACTTAAAATGAGAATAAAAATTAATCTCTATAAGGGGACCTGGGAATGACACGGGTGATGGCAGACGAGGCTATTGCAACAATCATTATAAATTTATTCTGATGTGTTTCAGAATGTAAAGACTACTTACGTCAAGGAGATACATGAGGAAATGGAAGCTGACCCAAGAGTAAATTTTAGAAATGTACTAGGTAGTCTTAATAATTAGATTGGATGCCAAAGAAGACAGGATAGTTAAATCTGATGGCATAGGAATAGAAAATATATAGAGAGAGGTATAAAAAGGCAGAGAGACAGAGACAGAGAAAACCAGGGTGCTCTATTGTAAAAAATTAACAGAACGCCATGGAACTGTGCAACAACTTTATCTGACATAGCACACATGCATTTTATGTTTCTAAAGAATGTCTGTGGGAGGCTATTTTAAGAAACAATGGTCAAAAGTTTCCCAAGTTTGATGGGAAAAGCATTGTACAGATCAAAGAAATGAAATACGTTTCAATCACAAGAAACACAAAGAAAGACACACAATGTCTTACCTTCATCAGACTTCTTGAGACCAGTGACAAAGAGAAATGCCCGCATCCACCGTCGAAGAGAGACACAGTGAGGACGGGAGCCTGAGGGCAGGCATCTCCGGGAAAGCCAGAATTTAGAAGACAGTGGGACCCTTCCACGTATTTAGAGACCCCACGCTTCAAACTGCCCGTGCAGCCAAAGTAAACGTCAGAGCAGAGGTGAAATCGACTTTTCAGACACATGAGATTTGCAAGGCTTCGTTAACAGAAGACCCTCATCCCAGGAAATGTTAGAGCAAGTCCTTCAGGCAGATGACAACTGAGGTCCAATGGGAATCTGGGGACACTTAGAAGCATGAAGAGCAATGGAAATGAGAAATATAATACTCATTTTTAAAAAGTCTTAACATAGAGTTGTTTAAATAAAAATAAAGCCATTTTATTGTGAATTTTTCCCCCCTCATACATACATAAACAGAGCCTCAAATACTTAGAGCCAAGAACTGATAGCACTCCAGGGCAGGTAGACAATTTAAGGTACATTTGCCAAAATCCTCCCCAAATACTTTTCCAGTCTCTTGAAATATCCTCTTTGCCCAACAAGCACTGTGGAAGGACCAGGCTGCTCAAATCCCATACATTTGGTGACTTCATTTTCAAACATTTCAGGATTTTCTAAGAAAACGTTCTGTTGTTGACTTCAGTTTAACCTGTTCACACCCAGAGAGCATAGAAAACATCATTTCAGTCTTGGAAAGTCATTAAAGCTTGTTCATAGTCAAGGATCTGTTATGTGCCCTGCACACCTGAGAAGAATGTTCTCCGTGTTGCTCTTGGGAGGTCAATAAGATCAGATCAGTAGTGTTATCCAGGACCTGCGTGTCCTCGGAGAATCTCTGCTGCATGGCAGGTTGAAGTTTCCAGTGTATTCTAGGGTGTTCCTGCTGCAGGGCTGAACCTGTGCTCTGAGGCGTTTGGCCCACGATGACTAGAAATGCACCTGGCACCTAACTGTAAATTGCAGAGCATTCCAACTTGAGGTTGGTAGCTGACCATGCCATGCTACCATGAACTCATGGACAGGTATGCTCTTGTATGTAACCTTCGACTTCCAGCGGGAGACCTCCAGTGTGAGACCGAGGGTAATAGTTTCATCATTAACTCAGGGGAAGTTAAGCTCTGGTTACCCTGAATTTACAATCAATCAGCCTCCTACACCTGCTTAAATCTCCATCCAACAACCACACTTCCTGGTGTTTCCACTTTAAAAAAAAATGCTTTTTATATGAAACAGGCTCATCATCATCATCATCATCATCATCATCATCATCATCATCGAGAGACAGAGAGAGACAGAGAGAGAGACAGAGAGAGAGAGAGAAGGAGATTAAACAGTTTATAAAATCACAGAGTCCACCTGTAAGAAATGATGGTTTTGCAACTCCAGGCTGTGTTAGCGACTTCTCAAATCCAGACCCGGGCTATCTAGGTATTTTGTTACATAGAGTTACTTTGTGAAGTTAACCACCATCACTGGTCAATAGATACAATGATCAGCCGAAGGAAGGAGGTGATGTCTCAGGACATCATGGTATCTAACACAGAAGTGGGACTCTGCTAGGCTTTGAGCTTTGCTTGCAAAGTTTTTACTCAGAAGTGAAAGCCAAAGTTTTTAATTTGCTAGAATTTCTTAAAATAATATATCCATTCAACTTCATCCCTTTAGGATTTCATATAACAGAGTTTAGCCTCCAATACCACACAAGGACCGGTTAACTGCAAAGTTTTGAAACTCTGTGGACCTGAAGCTCTTAACGCCGGGAGAGATAAAATGAAATGTCTCTCAATCAGAACATGACAGGGAAAGGATTATGCAGTGTGCCTTTTAAGTGGAAATAAAAGATGTGATCTGTCAAGAAATTTGTATTGAAATCACAGGGGAAGAAAGAGAAGCAGGATTCATCTTTCACCTGTAAAGAAATGAGCGGCAAGGCCAACCCAGCCAGTGGCAGAACGCAGTGTGAGAACGTCAGTGTGATTTGGGGTTTGGTAATTGCTTTTTGTGAATGCGGTTCAGAATATTTTACAGCTATTCCATTTATTTCGATTGATTCTTAAAGTTTACCATACAGTAGTCTCTGAACCCAAAAGAAATTTCTTCTACCTTGAAACTGAAATAAATTTGCCCCATTGCCATCTCATTAAGCGAGGCTGTAGTATGGGCTTGCTGTGTTTGGACAAAATTATAAACATGTTCTACAAATGCATTGAGGTGTGGCTCACGGAAACTGTAGTAAAGAGAGACTAGTTCAAAAGTGCCCTTAAAAGAATAATCTTTAGGGGGCTGGAGAGATGGCTCAGTGGTTAAGAGTATTGCCTGCTCTTCCAAAGGTCCTGAGTTCAATTCCCAGCAACCACATGATGGCTCACAACCATCTGTAATGAGGTCTGGTGCCCTCTTCTGGCCTTCAGGCAAATACACAGACAGAATATTGTATACATAATAAATAAATAAATATTTTTTTAAAAAAGAATAATCTTTATTTTGAAAACCTGTATTGTGTGGTACACGTGTCACATCTCTTAGGGAAGAGCTCATTTAAGAAGTAAAATAAATGCTTTTTTAAAAAACATAAAAGTTGTTGAAAACTAAAGAAAAAAACCCATATTTTAAATTATCTGATAGAGCCCAGAAATAAAATAAAATAAAGCGCAGAAGACAAAAGCAGAGTTATTGTGACCGGCTGAAATGGGAAATAGGGGGAGGGGCTGGGAAAATCCAGACAAACATTCCTGCTCCTCCAGTCTGCCTTCAGCCTTGCTGAGTCACAAGAAGACTGAAGAAAACTCCCTTTCAAATCACCTTATGAAGGAGAGAAATGAAGGCGAGAGAAAGAGGCAGGGCATCTTTTTCAACAGTCACCTGCTTCCGTCTGCCTAACCTTGGATGCCCTTTCTCTCTTTGAGCCTTTTCCCCCTAAGTCCTATATACCCTTCAGGATGCAGCTCCAAGCCCATTTTGTCTCTAAAGGACTTTTCAGTGGGATGTGATATCACTGTCCTATAAGGTCCATTCACCATATATCATGTTTATGTATGTCAATAAATTTGATATTTACTCATTTATTATATTTCAAGATAGACTTCTAACTCTCATCTAGTCAACAGTGACCTTGACTTCTCATCTGCCTTCCTCTCCCTATGGAGGTTGAGATCACAGGCATGCTCCGGTACACTCAGTTTTCTGTAGGGTCTGGGGTTGAACCTAGGTACATGTATATGCAGACACATGAGACCTTTAACAATGGACCACACCCCCAACCCTAGCTCTTGTTGGCTATTCCATGTGATCAGAGAGTCTGTAGGGATGCGGTGGGGGATGAGACCATCAGGTAAGCGCTCCGTCCTTTGGAGAGCATCTCTAGTGGCAGGTGGCAGTGAGGCAGAGGAGAGATAAGAAGGCAAACAACACAAGGCGCCAAGGGGTTTCTCTTGTAAATTCAAAAAGTGACAACTTAGAAAAATCACCGAGTGTTCTAACTGCTGAGCCATTTCTCCAACCCCATGATTATCAGTCTTAATAATGATTCAGCTGTAGCCCTGAGTTCTCCTGTTCCTGGGGACGGTGAGCGGATTATCTATGGAGCTGTTAATACGCCGAGGGCTTTATTATGATGGCAAACCCAGTATCTCCAAGTGGAGACATTGCTGAGTCACCAGTCTTTTCAAATCCTGCCTTGTCTGTGGGGCAATAGCTGCACCTTTCCTGGGAGGTTGGGTGAAGATGAAGCGTGTTGATGTGTGCTGTGTGCGTGGAGTGTCCAGGACACACAGCACTCGGGTTTTCCTAACCATAAGACAAACGACATGGGACCAGGGGGTCGTCAGTCAAGGCATTTTCCCAGCATGCATGGGGCCTTGGTTTTGATCTCCAGTCTTGGGAGATGTCTACAATGGAAGTGTTCTCAGACACCTGGTTGGTTCCTGTCACGGCTTCCAGCTTGTGGGACATATCTATCGTTTCCTTCCGTGGTATCTTTTCAGATGAAACAAGTACTCATTACCAAGTTAATCACTGATTGTAATGGGAAGGACTAATTAAAAATAATTTATTAGTTGTTGTATTTTATTAGCAAGGAAATTTAGAAAAGCAATCAGCTGTTGGAAGTGACTAGTCTGGATAAGAAGAGGCAGCCATGTAGGTTTAGAATGTGGTCGATTCATGTCCAAGTCAGGGTTTCTATGGCTGTGACAAACCACTGTGACCAAAAAGCAGGCTGGGGAGGAAAGGGTTTATTCATCTCACACTCCCACAGCACTGGAGGAAGTCAGGACAGGAACTCAGGCAGGGCAGGATCCTGGGGACAGGAGCTGATGCGGAGGTCATAGAGGGGTGCTGCTTACTGGCTTGCTCCCCATGGCTCACTCAGCCTGCTTTCTTATAGAACCAGGACCACATTCTCAGGGATGGCACTGCCCACAAAGGGCTGGGCCCTTGCCCATTAGTTTTAATTAAGTAAATGTCCTACAGCTGGGTCTTATGGAGCCACTTCCTCCACGGAAGTTCCCTCCTCTCAGATGACCGCAGCTTGTGTCAAACTGACAGAAAACTCGCCAGCATAGTTCAGTCCCTGGTATCATAGAAAAGAAAAACAGTGGTGGGGGTCCTGCCTGTCTTGCGGCAATGAAGAGTGGACCAGGAGTCCTGTGCGGCACTGGAGGACACTGCTTCTCAACAAAGTTCTTCCCACCTCTCCACTCCCCTCAGCGGAGTCATGTCCGTGGCATTTGTCAGCATGTCCATTGAGATTGGGCTTCAGCTGTAATGGAACGAAGACATATTATTAAATATACGCATATAGGATGAAGGAAAAACTCCATCATTGGAGTGAAGGGTGTACACACATGATGGTTTCTGATAGAAGGAGGAAGAGAGATTTCATAGAAATGCAGTCCTTTTTCTAGTGGCTGTAAGAAGGGGAAGGGTGGATCTGAGACACAGTGAGAGAGTGCTATTTGGGATAACAGGATCAAATTGTCTCAAGGGGGAGAGACAAATCCTGAGGCTGCATAACCAGGGGAACACTCCCTGGGGAGCAGAAGCCAGATGGGCTGTTGGGTGGTCCTGAGGGATGGCAGGCTGACCTACATCTCAGGGGAGCTGGCTGAAGTTCTAGGCTGGTCAGTCTTCTGCAGGGGTCTAGGTGAGTAGAAGTGTGTCCTGTGCCCTCTGGACGTGTGTGCATTGCCCTGGAATGCAGGCTTAAGGAGTCTTCCCTTTAGGACTTAAGGTTGGTGAGGGTGGGTCTCAGTTTTGATTTCTGCGTATAGAAGACCCCAAACTCGGCGGCAGTTACGCTCCTTTCTCACATTGTAGTCCTGAACCATAACACCATTCCGTGTCCTCCACACTGTTGTGGTCATCAGTTGTCAATTTGCGATGAATTTTTTTAATAACAAGTGAATCAGAAGCTGAAGGGCTAAAGATTGTCTTCTGTGAGCAGTCGGCCCTTTGAAGTCTTTCATCTTTCTAGCTGATCAATTTCAAAGCTTGAAGATGAGGAAGACAAGTGTTTGTCTCCTAGCAAAGTCGTAGCCTGTGAGAGCAAGAGTGCTGTGTGCGAAGACAAGAGTCTTTAAGAGCGGTGCACAGATTGCGATGTTTTAGTGCTTGTAGTCAATCTGTCTGGCATGGAAGGAAAGCAAACACATGTAAACATGTATGCAGAACACAGCAGGTTGACTCATAGGGCTTGAGATCACTGTTTCAGTGAAGGAGAAAAGGCTTCTAGCCTGAAGGTCTCCAACCCACACTGGAGACTGGGATGACCTGTGGGAGCATGGGGTGTGCTTATGAACCCTGACACTAAACACGTACATGACACGATTTGCTTCTCCCAAGGGAGACTACCCAAAGTGCTCACCAACCTGGCCAGGGCAACTCTAACATCTGGGTGTTATACTTTGTAACCAGGCACCTCTTTTGCTTTACCTCACTCCGGTTCCACCTTTCCAAGTGACCCTGGTCTCTCTCTCTCTCTCTGTCTCTCTGTCTCTCTGTCTCTCTCTCTCTCTCTCTCTGTCTCTCTCTGTCTCTCTCATCTCTGTCTCTCTTTGTCTCTCTCTCTTTGTGTGTGTGTGTGTGTGTGTGTGTGTGTGTGTGTGTGTCTGGAAGTCTGATACCAACAACTCCAGTACAAACTGAAATCACCCTTGCTAGGGTGGCATCTTCAGGAGTCAGGGACATCAGCTGAGATCATTGTATCGTTTTCTCTGGGCCTCTACATCTGTGGCGTGTGGAGAATGGTTAGTGTGGTGTAAGGTAGTCTTTCTTCTGTCGGACTGAGAGTCCTTTTGCTCAGGGCAGTGAGGGCAGCAAAGAGTCCAGGGCTGTCGTTAGGGAGCCACATGCACCTTTCCCAACATCTTTGCTTATTTACAGGACTGTGAACACCAGGAGTCCTTACCACAGAACATAAAGAATTTACCAGAGATGCTAATAGTGGGGTTAGCATTTTAAATAGTGCCTAATACCTGCCTGGTGTCCGAAGGAGGGATGCCCCCCTTGACTGTTTCACACTGTCGGTGAGAATATAAATTAGTTTACTCCTGATGAAAAACATTATGAAAGTTCCCTTGCAAACTTAAAGCAGAATGACCATCTAACCCAGCCTAAGCCTTCTGAAGTTATGAAGCAGTGTGCCATGGAGATGCCCAGACTCCAGTGTGGGCTGCAGCCCTAGTCAGAGCAGTTCTTAAGGAAGACTTCAGAACACTCTGGAGCTGATACATGCACCCATCAGACAACTGCAGAAAGAAAAGGTGCTATGCATGTATATGACACAGGATTTTTCAGCCTTTAAAGAAAGGAAATGCCATTTATGACAGCAGGGATGACGTCAGAGGGCAGTATGCTTGGCGACATGAGCCAGGTGCATGCAGACAGAAACCACATGTTCTCACTTGCCTGTGTGAGCTAAACAATCTGGCTCATGGGAACAGCGAGGAGGACAGTGGCCACAGAGGCAGAGGGGTAGGTGCAGGGAGATGAGGGCCAAATGGTATAAGCTGAGTTAGGCAGGAAAAGGAAGAATAATTCCTTTCCTGTTGCGCTAGACAGCACAGCATGGCCTTATGCTACAAGAGGTATTAGATATTAAAAGGTAATAAGAGAATGGATATCAAATGTTTTCACTGTAAAAATGGTGTTTGAGGTGATGTCTCTGTTAATGAACTGGATTTAATTATCCTACATTGTATTCATAAATCATGAAATCTTTGTGCACCTCATAAATAAATGTATGTATCGACACTGTGGAGATACTTAGTCCCACTTCCACACCACCCAGGAGTGCTGATGAGGTAGCAGCCTGCACCAGCTTGCCTCCTCCACCTTCTTAGGTGTTTGGAGTGTCAGAACGATTGCCTTGTTTTTCTGAAGCCCAGTGAAATTGTCAACTTGAGGGGATTCAGAATCACCATGGGAACAAAACCCTGAGCAAGTCTGTAAGGGCAATACTAGAATGATCTAACTGCAAAGGGAGACCCGTGTGTGAACAGCCTGACCCCTGGGTCTGCGGTCCCAGAGAGAATAAAATAAAAGGAAGATGAACATGGCACCAGCATCAACTCTTTCTGCCTCTCGACTGCCGCCGCAATGTGACTAGCCACCTGACATTCCCGCTGCCATGCCTTTCCTGCCACGACTGGCTGTTCCTTAAACTGTGAGCCAAACAAGCCTTCCTTTCTGTGAATTGATTTTGTTAGGCATTTCATTGCAGCCAGGAGAAAAGTATCAGAAATCAGCACCTGTCTTGGGTCTTCCAACCTCCCCAGTGAGGTTCACACAATCTGCTGAGTTCAGCCCTTGGCAGACAGGAGAGACAGGGACGAGCAGGAGGTAACACAACCCCCACCCCATTCCCGCTCTGCTGCTCTCAGACCAGGTTCCCCGCCCCTTTCTCTCTCCTCTGTGGTGCTAATGCCTAATCTTGTGCACATGCTCTGTGCTTTAGAGATTCCCAAGACATCCTTTAAGCTCTGGCCACATTAGCTTTGTGTTTCCGAATGGGTTGTGGTTCTGCATGCAGGAGGCAGAGGTAAGTGGAGTTTGAGGCCAGCCTGGTCTACATAGTGAGTTCCAGCCCAAACTGAGCTACGTAGTGAGAACCCATGTTAAAAAAATAATAATAAAACAAAAGGAAGAAAAGAAAGAAAAGAGGAGGAGGAAATGGAATATTGACACACTGCAGCAAGGAATAACCTTGAGAATGTTATGCTAAGTAAAAGAAGCCAAGCACAATTTCATCCATATGAAATGCCCACAACAGGCAAATCTATTTCTATATAAGGAATGAACTAGTGACTACCAGGGGCTAAGGATTGGAAGCAAGAAGCAAATATGAGCTAACAGGTATGAGATCTCTTTGGATGGGAGGGTGTGGATGAGATTAACTCTAAACTTGATTGTGGATTTGGTTATATAATTCTGCGCATCTATGAAAAAAATGCTTAAATGAGGATTACTATGGCATCGGAATAACTCTGTGCCCTCGGAGCTGTGTCCTTTGACTCCTGGTAGAAGCCTGGAAGCTCGGAGGTTATTGAACCCTGCGTACCCCACTTCTTCTGCAGTCTCCAGGCGTTGCCATAGACCCAGTCAGTGACCCCATCCATGTTTTATGCCTGTTGCCTCCTCTTCCTCAAACTTCCTGCACTGCGGGGCAGAAGGGGCCACACAGTGACGCTGGTGGCACTGACCTGACAAGTGACTGCCGAATTCTGTCGACAGCCTGCATACATTGGGCGCAGGACCGGCTTTTCACCCAGACCTCAGAACAGCTGCAACCAAAAACTTATATAGTTCATTCAACTCTTTGAGGCTGGGTTGACTTTGACTAGAGGAAGCAAACCTCAGATAAGAAGGGACTTCTTCACTGCATTCCGGTAAAGCTTTTTTTTAAAAGTCAAAACCATTAAATAATTACAAATGGATAAAAACCTCTCTCTCAGATGGATCCCTGCTTCAGTCAGAGCCCCTTCCATCTGCCTGTGCTGTCAGGGTTTATTGGGACCACAGAGGCCACAGAAGATGAGCTGATGACCAGGGGGCATTCTGTGGCCTCCAAACCCTTCTTTTTGCTTACATAGCTTGAAAATACCTTGAAATAAATTATTACTTTAAAATTAGAAAAAAAAGCACATTAAAATGAACTTCTGACTTCTCTGGAAAAACTCAAACCTAAACTAAAATAAGATTAAAAAAAAAAAAAGACGGTCACACCAGACATGCATTTCTCACATGGAAAAATGAGGCCGCCCTCTTCAAAACCGTGGTGCCTTGCTTCGTTTGTTTCTGTTGCCATAGCAGAATTACAGAGACTGAGTAATTTGTAAAGAAAAAGGTTTATCTTGGCTCTTGGTTCTGGAGGCTGGAAAGTCCAAGACACAACTGCCTCCGTGAGGGCCACATGCGGCTTCAGCATATGGTAGGAGAACCAGAAGGGTGAGCGGTGCCCTGGGAAATGCTCGAACTAAGGCTAACCAGAAGGCCAGGGCTCCCCGACCCATCCTAACCCCTCCCAGTGGGTCCCACCTCCCAAATTGCCACACTGCCTAGCAATTGCAGTTGGAACAAACTTTTGTGGGAACATCCTCAAGTCATAGCAGTCCCCATCCCCCACCCCGCCCATCTGCCTCTGTAAACCTACCTTAGGTCACATATTCATCACCTGTTTTTATCTCTAGGGACATTTGAGTTTGCAATAGCGGCGGAGACCTTTCCTGGCCTCAAAACTGTGTTTTAGAGTTGTCTCAGGTTCTGCTTTCTGATTGGCTGATCCTATGGTGACTACCAATCCTATCTGCACAGCTGTCTTGTAAACACATCCATGTTGGGTCACAGCCCTGAGTCACAGAATCGCTTGGGGTGGGGGTGAGGTCCAGGACTAGTTTTTAAAAATTAAAATTAAACAAACAAGCAAACAATCCTACTCCAGGTGACTCTGGCGCTTGTCTAAGGTGTTGGGTTTATCACTAAATCCACTCTAGGCAAAGATTTGAATTTCGATTTGCTTTTCAATTTAACTGGACCCAAGGAATAACGGTTTTGGTTAGAGGAACTCTTTAGCCGATGTTCATTAGCATATGTGACTGCATGGACCTAAAGTGTCCCCTGTCCTGCATGTGTGTGTGTGTGCGTGTGTGTGCATGTGTGTGCATGTGTATGTGAGGCATGTGTGCGTGCATGCGTGTGTGTGTGTGTGTGTGTGTGTGTGTGTGTAAGTGTATGGGCGGAGGCAAGGGGTCAACCTCAGGTGTCATTCCTCAGGCACTGTCCACCTGCCTGTCTCTCACGGGCCTGGGACATGCTCTTTAGACTGGGTTCCTTGGCCATTGAGCCCCAGGAATCCGCCTGTCTCCAGCTCCCAGTCTAGGTGCACAAACCCACACCGCCTCCCCCGGCACTGGATCTGGTGGGGGAACTGAGGTCCTCAGGTTGGCCTGGCAAGTCCTTTCCTGGCTGAGATATCGCCACAGCTGGTAATGTCCTTTCTCTCATCATAATATGGCTGCAGTCTTGCTAACATGCATGGCCAGGTCACTGTGCTTTCACTGCTCCGTTATTTTTAGCTGAGTTATTTTTGTTTGTTTGTTGTTTTAATTGAAGAAGAGTCACCTGGGTTGCCAAACAGAAGAATTTACAGTGGCTTTTTCCGGAGGTCATGAGTAGCCAGCGCAACACGAAGGCACCCAACAAATACAGGGTGAATAAATTGTCAAGATCTTTGGGGCTCACTGTCTTCAGATGGAGAGGCTGGTGACATCCAGCAGTGTGAGGGTTGTAAGGGGCCCCTTCGCTGTCCATCTGTCCTGAGGTTTTGCTAAGCCATCGCTTGACAGAGATATCTGAGTAGAGAACAGGTCAGCGAGAAGGAGAAGCCATCCCACCTCGTGGACATATGGGTGCCAGAGAGGCTTGTTTGTGTGTGTGTGTGTGTGTGTGTGTGTGTGTGTGTGTGTGTGGCGGTTGGAAAAGATTCTCGAGGATGCCTTGAACATACTGAGAGATGACAGGGACGCCATGCCTACCAGTGCATGCTTGGGAGATATTCTAGGTTGAATCTGACATCCCCAGCCCTCGAACAGATAACAGATAACCTTTGGAGAGTGCTTGGCTGGAAGCCTGGGTGGTAGGCTGGGGTGCGAGGCAACCCGGGCTGAGGCCGGAGACTGCACCAGGGCAAGGCGGGGCTGCCGCTGCACCTGTGCCTCCCAGCTCCGACTGGTGCCCCTCACCCGGGCTGCCGAGCCCCATCCCACGGAGAGGCCACGGCCGCTTTGGGGAGCGGTCGGCGAGAGTGGCTGGGGAGGGGGGCGCGGCTGCGGCCGTGCTGTCCAGGGGGAGGCGGGAGGAGGGAAGGCGCCGCCGCCTCGCCCGCGGTGACACAGACGCTGGGAGCGGCAGAGGCGGTGAGTCGCAGCGCCTTCCCTCCGCTGGCCCGGAGCGGGAGCCGCAGCTGGGCGGGTTAGCTGGGGAGCGGGAACCCCGAGCGGCGACTGGGGAAGAGGCGCTCTCGGGTGCAGCGTGAGCAGGGGATGCAGGTGATCGCGGAGCCCCCAGCACCGGGTCCTTGCTGCTCCTCCCCAGGTGCCACCCACCTTATCAGTGTCAACCCCCACGCCGGCGCCTAGAAGGGACCAGCAAGCTTTAAGCCCTTAGTCCCCCGCCCTCCGCCAGGCTGGTGGCTGGGGAGGAGAAAGCAACTTTGCAGGGGACCCGGCATAGCGCGCTGGCTCGAAAGGGGGCGTTAGCGAGCCTGGCGTTCGGGATAAGTCTCGAGCATCCCCACCCGGGACCGGGGGCGTCGGTATCGGCCCGCTGCGGGCCTGCAGAGTCGGCAGTGAAAAACCGCCGCTGGAAGCCTTATCCCGAGATGGGTGGGTTGTTGGGGAGGGGGCTGAGGACTGCGCCAGGCGCCGCTGAAAGCTGAGGCAGTGATCCGCTGCGTTTTGGAGCCAAAGATTCTCCTGTGTGGCCCTCGCGAGGCTGGGGAAGTGTGTGCTGGGAGAGACGCGTTCGAGAGTTTTCAGTGCATACCGATTTATTTTTAGCTTTGGAGAAGCAGGATGTGCAAAGTGGGTTGTATCAGCCCGGGAGGGGCAGGAGGTCTCCTTGTCCGCAGGAAACAGTGTACAAGTTTCTCGTTGCAGATGCTTGCTCTAACTTTCATGCTGGGGGGTGGGGTGGGGTGCGGAGGAGTGGTATGGGGAGAGAGAAGACTCCGTTTGGCTCTTCCTGAGGGTGGGTTTGTCTGAGGCCATAGGCAAGGATGGCTAGGGGGATGCTGTGTCCCTAAACATCAGTCGCCCACGGAAGATGTAGGTTCCATTCTGCAGGCTACTAGTGTGTCACACAGAATCTGGGCTGCCAAGGTTCAGCTCTCTGAGAAGGAAACCACACAAGCCTCTGTTCAAAGTTTTCCTGGTGCTGACTATTTGAAAAGAACGTAGGGCACTGTGTTACCAGGAGCAGGGTTGCTGGCGCGCGAGGAGTATGGGAGGGTTGGTGTGGCAGGCCGAACAGGCAAAGTTCCTGAGGGTTTGTACTCCAACTGGGAGAGGCTTGCGTTTCATGGCCAAGGCAATGATGCCAGGGACGGCAAAGGAAGGCGGGTAGGATGGAGAGGTGGAGAAAAGATGAGAGGGGTTCGCACAGATGCGGGGATGGGGTTGGGGTAGAGAAGATGTAACTCAGTATCCAGACACCCAAGGCAACACCGCTGTGGACGTTCCCAGCTGGCTCTGCAACCAGACCTGATAGATTTGAGTTCTGTCTCAGACCAGAGCAGCGCCTACCCACCAGTCTCCCTTGGCCACTTCTGTGGTTCCTGACGCAAGAAGGAGGTTGTCGATTGGAAAAGAAGCTACCTCAGGGGTGCTGGGCCCATAAGATATAGCCCTCAGGCCGGGTGGTTAGGTAGGGAACGAGTGAATGTGACCCTTGCTTATTTTTGTGGCTGTTGATTGATTTCCTTCTTGCCTGAATTGCTGCAGCTGCCTTTCCAGCTGCCTCGTTGCTCCCAATCAGAACCTCCTTGCTCCAGTTCGTTCTCCATCCCGTTGACAGTCGTTCTGAAAACAAAAATCTAAGCCTGTTTGTCTGGCTGATTTCCTCCTTTGGAGTCTCAGAAGCTTTCCAGAAAAAACCCTGACTCCAAGAACACACACAACCATGCTCCATCTCACCACAGCCTCTGCACCCCCGGGCGGCCCTCCTTCCTGCCAACTCTTGTATCTCTTGTATCTTGTATCCCAGATGCTACCACAGGGCCACATCAGAACCTGGGCACACCCCTCCCAGGTGGCTGGCCTTGTTTCACGCAGACACCTCTTCTCACTCTTCACAGTGATACCTGTGTCAATTTTCCTGCCTGCCAGGACCGGGGAAGGGGTGAGGTGGGGACTCTGGGGTTTAGAGCGATGTTTGTTGAATGAATACGTTAATATCAGTCAAGCAAAATTCAGTCTCTTTCACTCAAGCCAGAATTAAATATGGAGAATAATAAAGAGGAGAACTAAACACATCTTTGTACTTAATAATTCATTATCATAAAAGCATCAGAGAGTGCCGGAGATTCAAGAGAGGGAAAGCCACTTTAGTTTACCATGTGTCCTTTTGCTCTCTTTTCCTCTCCCTCCCTCCCTCCCTCCCTCCCTTCCTCCCTCCCTCCCTCCGTCCCTCCCTCTCTCCCGCCTCCTCTCTCTCTCTCTCTCTCTCTCTCTCTCTCTCAGACAGGCTCTTAAGTAGCCTTAGCTCCAATTTGTTTTGTAGCTGAGGCTAAGCTATGGACTCACACTTCTCCCTGCTTCCTTACACCACATTCAGGACTCACAGATGTGAGCTACCACGCCAGTTCAGAGGCGCCATTGTGAGAGCCAATTATGAGATTCCAGCTGTGAGAGGCAGATGAGCCACCCTGAACTCCTCTCTGCTTAGCTCTCCCATAAGCCTGGCTATGGGGTGGAAGCCTGTCTTGCAAGCTTGAGAAGGGTAGGGCCATGACCAGCCTGACCCTCTAGTCCAGTGGTTCTCCACCTTCCCAGAGCTGCAACCCTTTAATACAGTTCCTCGTATTGCGGTGACCCCCCCCACAACCATAAAATTTGCTGCTACTCATATTTGCCACTGTCATGAATTGTAATCTGCTATGTGACCCTCCATGGGGTCATGACCCACATATCGAGAACCACTGCTGTAGCCCCTCCCGAGAGTATAGTTTTCTTCTGGTGTGGGTCTCAGTGACTCCCATGAAAATAGGAAACCTCCTGTCCTTAAGTCTAGGTATCACTTTTCAGGCAATCTGATTGGCCGTCTCAGGTTCAGCGTTCCCAACACTCCGCTGTTGTCCACAGGATCCTGCAGCGAGCTAAGATGGCACCTTGTTCTCTGCAGCCCTCCAGGCTGGCTTCAAGGCTTAGCGAGGAGCTTTAACCAAAAGCTACATTTTCCCGTATTTAAAGGGATGTGAATAAAATCAAGGACAAAGAAGAACGTGTGGTAGAAACTTCTTTCTTCGTGGAAAAACCTGGCCAGCTGCGAGGCTGGAGCCAGACAAGTGGGTTTCATTTTGCATGTCATCTCTGATTGATTGGTAGTGACTGCCTAGAAAGATGGGGCCAGGCTCAGCAGGAGAGGGGGCTGTGGTCAACTAGTGATTTCTGTCAGGGAATGGGATTAGGAGGTGGTGACAGCGTTTGTCCTCATTCTTTCCATCCTGGAGGATGTCATGGGAGGACAGCGGAGGCAGAAGTCAGGGACAAAGCGCGGGATCCCTGCACGAAGGCAGGAACCTTCCCCGCAGTGGTGAACAGACACCACAGACAACACATTTTCTGGGAACCCCGTTTTCTTTCATTTTCGCAGAGCTTCCCCACCCTTGAAACACTAAAACTTTCTCTTTAGATTTATTTATTTAATCTTAAATAATTAAATGTTTTCCCGCATGTATGTCTGTCTCCTGCATGTGTGCTGGGGCCTGAAGAGGTGTGAAGAAGGTGTTGGATTCCCTGGGACTGGAGTTGATTCCTTGTGATAGTGGGGACCAAACCTGGGTCTTCTGCGAGAGCAACAGGTGTTCTTAACCCTTGAGCCATCTTTCCAGCTTCAGAAAACCTTATAATTTTGTTGTGTGAGGAACTCCCAAACCCCGACTATTTTTCTATTTTATTTGATTTGTATGGATGCTTTGCTGACGTGTGTATGTATAACGTGTGTTTCAGAGCCCCTGGATCTGGAGTTGTGACTCCAGCTTTGGTAGCAGGACCTAGTGTCTGGCCTGTTTTGATTTGTTCTCTTGGAGCTAGTGGCATTTTAGGCTCCTTGTCACTGTTGGAGAGCTGGAGGAGCCCTTACACAGTTGGGGCCCCTCCCTCAGCACTGCTCACAGAGGCTTGTTCAGGCATATTATCACATCTTAGATCCTGCTTAACTACTGAGCCAGAGGCTGAGGGGCAAGGCTACTTCTCTTATAGAAAGCCGAGGTCACCAGGAGACAGGGCCCTGAATCTTGGACTGCACACAGATGCTGTCTAGACTCTTCACAGACACAGACACAGTCTAGACTCTTCACAGATGCCGTCTAGACTCTTCACAGACACCCACTGTCTAGACTCTTCACAGACGCCATCTAGACTCTTCACAGACACCCACTGTCTAGACTCTTCACAGACGCCTTCTAGACTCTTCACAGACACCCACTGTCTAGACTCTTCACAGACGCCTTCTAGACTCTTCACAGACACCCACTGTCTAGACTCTTCACAGACGCCTTCTAGACTCTTCACAGACACCCACTGTCTAGACTCTTCACAGACACAGATGCTGTCTAGACTCTCCGCAGACACCATCTAGACTCTTCGCAGAGTTCCCCTCTCCAGATAAGGATTGGCAGGCTTAGCATTCAGCAACTTGCCCAATGTCACGTAGCTGCAAAACAGTGGAGTTTGGGGTTGAAAATCACAATTTATGCACTTGGAAACATACACTTATTACTTGTGAACAAAATGTTTAAAGGGAGTTTACTCTGGATCCAACCTCTCTGTTTCTGAAAAGATGGCTCATCCACTTCAGTAAATAGAAAGCATCTCCTGGCTGGAGAAAGTGAGGGAAAGAAGACAGAGCCCCCCTCCTGCTCCCCGGCTGGGCTTTTACTCATGCACTCAAAGAATGATTCAGAGCAGATTCGGGCATGCTCAACACTGTGCTGGGTTCTCAGGATGCAGGCCGAACCAACTCTAGTTCCTGTGTTTGTCACTTTGTGGTGTCACCAAATACCTAACACGGGTAACTTTAAAAGAGGAAATGCATATTTTGCTTCATTTCTGAAGGTTCTGCTTAACCCTGGTCACAACACTGTGGGAGTGTGTGGCAGAGACTGTTCACCTCTGCACAGGCAGGAAGCAGAGAAGGGGAAGAGAAGGGGCTAGGGACAAGACGCCTCCATGGGCCCACTCAGTGATTCACTTTCTCTAGCTCAGTCCCACCCAAGAAAATTCACAGACTCTCCACACAGCCTTCCCAGCTGCGGACCTGCACCTTAACATGTAAGTCTGTGGGAGATCTTTGCCATTCGAACCGTGCCATCTTCCTCCTTTTAATTCATATAGGGAAGGATCATCACGAGCTTGGAGTACGGGGCAGGGCTCATTTGATGGGGACAGCGACCTTTTATTTATGGTAGCCCCAGGAACATAGCTTGTGTACTAGGTGAGGAATAAATATATGCTGAATATATTAAAATCGTGACTAAATGTAATCAGTATAAAACTTGCTATTTTAGCCATTTTAAGGGATAAGTTTTGTGTCACTGAGCACATTTGTGCTATTGTGCTCCCCCCAGAGCCCCCTGCTCTTCTGAACTGAGGTTCTGGGCTTATTCAGAAGCCTTTCCCATTCTCCTCTGCCCTCCGCCCCTGACTACTCCTTCCTCCTTTCGTTCCTCTGAGACTGAGTACCTCAAGGACGCTGTGCCCTTGGCGCTGTCCCTCACACTCACCTTTCGGACAGAATTCCCCCAGGATTACTGCTCTGTGACAGCTGTCGGAATGTCTTTCCTTCTCAAGGCGGAATGTTCTCCATCACCTGCATATGGCACCTGTGGCTGTCCGTTTGTCTGTTGCTGGGCACAGGTGTGTCCGTCTGTCCCTGTTGTGCACACCACCACTATGAACACAGCCGTGTAGGTGTGTGTTCAAGTTTCTACTTTCAGTTCTTTTAGCACTCAGAACTGAAATGGCTGGATCACATGATAGTCTATATTTAATCTCTTGTAACTTCCATGCTGTTTTCCACGAGGCCTCCATTTCACACATCCTCCAGCAGGGGCACGAGGGCTGTGGGTTCTCTCCAGCTGGCCATTGTTTTTTTCTGTCCTCATGGGTGTGAAGGGTTGTAGCCTTGAAGGCAGGTGAGGAGCAGGGGCAGACCTTTGAAACTGGTTCTGGAGACAGTGGGGAGCCACTGGATGTTTGTGACCCCGAGAACAGCATAACCAGAAGTCTCCTGACAGGGAGGGGAAGAGAAATCAGGCCGCAGGAGAGGGAGTGGGAGGGGCTTTCTCCACACCCGCGTGACCGAAACCTGGCCATCTCTGCCCTGTGTGGTACTGAAGTTGGGAAGGGAGGTCAACACGGCGCTGTGGTATTTTCCTCAGACATGATGACTAGTTGTTCACGGTAAATACCTACTTGAGTCTTAAGTGTCGATTCAATTTATTCCGGCAAACTCTATCATTTAGCTACTAAGGTTCCATAATGAGGCACACTTGAAGGGTGGCAGGGACAGAAGCCAGCTGAGGTCGATGGACTGTTTACACAGGTGTGGGTATGGTGGAGTGGCTGCGTGCGTGCGTGCGTGTGTGTGTGTGTGTGTGTGTGTGTGTGTGTGTGCGTGTGTGTGCGTGTGCTACCCAAGGGGGCTGTGACAGCTGTTTCTGGAAGTGCTTTGAGAGTCAAGCTGATGGGAGAACATTTCTCATGGAGGGGAGCGACGCTCTTCATCCTTGTAGAGAGGTTGGTACCTGGTCACTCTTGTTCCCACTCTCCACTCTCCTGCCTCTGGTACCTCCTAAGTGGCTAAACTGCCCTGAAGCCTGGGGCCAAATGGGCTTGGGACCAGGGTGCGGCTTGTAGGGCGCAGCCCAGCGGTGGAGGGACCGTTGGTAAAATGGCCGTGGCCCAGTGAGCAATCCCTTGGACTGGGGCTGGGAGTCTCGCAGACAACGGGAGCAACAGGGACATTTCTCATTCTTCCAACTGGCTCTGGAGTGGCAGTCTGTCCCTAAACTCCGGTGACCTTAAGTCTGGTGTGGTCCTGGTGGGTCCCCTACCCCTCCACACCCAGGCACGGCTCGGGGGCTCTGCAGCCCGAGCGAGCTCAGGGGAACTGGGTATTAGCATCACCAAGGGCTCCTTACTCTGCAGTGGGGGGTTGGTTCGTTGCATTCTGGGATGAGATTGAGGGCCCTGTGCACTTAGAACGACAGCCTTAGGTGACTCAGAGTTCCCAACCCTGCTGCCTACAAACCTGAGGTCGTACACGAGGGATGGGGCTGAGGCTTGTTCCTGCATCTGTGGGACAAACTGCTGCAACTGGGCACCTCCACACTGTAGACAACAGTTCTTCCATAGCCGTGGGGACTCTATGTCCAGAGACAGAGATGTTGCTGGGGGCCCCGTCTCTCTAGGTACTCAAAGAGAATCTGTTCTTTTAACTATGATTGATGCATCCATTCCTGTTTGTTTACTTAGAGATGGGGCCATCCTGTGCTTCTGAGCTGCTCTTGAACGTGTGAGATGAGATGCTCCTTAGTTTCTGAGCTGCTGGGACTCCACCAGTGTGACATGTGTGTCGCCACGCCTGGTGGCTTTCCTCTTTTAATTTCTGCTGGCTGTGGGTGTTCTGGGCTCTAAACTCTGTCTTCCTCTCCTATGCGTCCCTCTCTTCCCTGACCCATCCTTAGGACACTGTTGTGGATGCAGGGCCCATTTCAGCATCCACATGGCTCTTGTATTAGTTTCCTTATTTACAGTTATAGAGACTCCCCCTTTATTTCATCTTTTTAGAAATAAATGTTAATGTTCTCTAGTTCTGGGGCTTAGGACATAGTTTAGGGGTCTCTATTCATTCTGCCTCTAGTCTTGGGGTGTACCTGCCTTTCTTGTGACCCTAGATTTTATCTCCCCTCCAGATCCTAGAACCTATCATTCCTTATTTCTAAACCGTACGCGGGCGGGTGGAGGGCTGACACTGTTAGTCTGACCTTCAGGAGGCCTCTGCACTCAGCTTTGCTGATGGCCCAGAGGGAACAAAGGGGACAGGCAGCAGACACTATCTGCCTAGGGCTAACCCAAATGCTTTCAGAAATGCCACGAGGAACCTGAGGGCCACAGAAGCAGGCTAGGCTTAAGTTTCTCGCCTTTCAGAGAACACGGCGTAGACATGTTATATACAGGGGCAGTTGGGTCCTCAGCCAGACTTTTACCAAGTCTCAACACTCCCAGCCTCGGACCTGGCTGCACCAACGACACAAGGAAAGGTTCAGCATAGCTTTGTCCTCTACCTGACTGATTTGACAGGAGTTGCCCATCAAATGAGCTGTAGCGGGCGCTTCCACGCCAGGGCATTAGTGACTGTGGCCGTGTGCGCTGATCGTACACCAGGGGAGAACCCGAAGCCGTTCACTGACTTCTGTTTCTCTCTGGGGGGGGGAGGCTAATTTTGTTTTCTTCAACCACTTTGCTATTTGGCTTTGAATGAGAGGAAGGAAAAGAAAGAGAAGCAGAGAACAAAGAGGTGAGACCCCGCTCCATCTTATCCTGCTGCACCTACAGCATCCTTGTTATTCTGACCAAAGACACTTGGAAAACTGAGTTTCACCAGCTGAAGAAAAGGTTTGCCTTACAACAGCAGGCCAGCTCCATAATCTGGAGGGTTGGAAAGAAATAAAAATGAAAGACAGAAGAAAAAAAGAGGAAGTTCAAGTTGGTGCTAGGAGGGTAGTCAGCTTGGAGCCCTGTTCTGAGCGTGGGCCCGCACTGGCCATGGTGAGACTGGCCAGGCCTCCTATAAATGCTCCTGATAGTGACACCCTTCCACATGGGGTACCAGCTGCTTTTGACACCTTCTTGCTTTCTAGGGGTTGACCAGGCAGCCTGTTTGGAGCCCAGCTCCTCTGTGCACTGAGAGGCAGTCTCCATCAGTGGTCTCAGTAGTGATGTCTGTCTTCTGCTCAGCACTGGGTGCAGCGGGAGATAGAGGGGTGAGAGAGAGAAGGGGATTTCTCTCAGTCCTTCTGATGGCTGTTGTCCTCACCTGCCCTGCCGTCCTCACCTCCCCCTACATCACCTGCTCTGCCCTCCTCACCTCCCCCTACAACACCTGCTCTGCCCTCCTCACCTCCTCCCTACAGCACCTGTACTGCCCCCTGCTGTCCTCACCTCCCCCTACAGCACCTGCTCTGCCCCCTGCCCTCCTTCCCTCCTCCCTACAGCACCTGCTCTGTCCCCTGCCCTTCTCACCTCCCCACTACAGCACCTACACTGATCCTGCCCTCCTCACCTCCCCCTACAGCACCTGCTCTGTCCCCTACCCTTCTCACCTCCCCACTACAGCACCTACACTGATCCTACCCTCCTCACCTCCTCCCTACAGCACCTGCACTGACCTTCGTTCTTCTCAGCAGAACCAAAGCACAGTCCTTGAAGTCCTGCCTCGTCTAATGGACTCAGCAGCTCTGGACCGGGCTTTGACCACACCTCTTGCTAATGCAGAGCAGGAAGTGAAGCTGTTATGATGAGTGCTTTTTCAGGACCAGCTTCTGGGCAGGGCTGGACAGTTCGGTCGCATGAGTTAGCTTTACATTACTGTAATCAAACATCTGGATAACCCGTTTAAAAAGGCGGCAGGCGTATCTGGACTCACGGTTTAAAAAGGCGGCAGGCGTATCTGGACTCACGGTTTTGGAAGTTTCGGTCCATTTTCATGGCTGTGAGTCCGTGGGGAGGCGGCATGATGTGCTGGGAGTCGGTGACAGAGGAAACTGCTCCCTTCTTGGTGGCCTGGGAGGGGGGACGGAAGGAGGAAGGGGTTGGTCGCAAGATCTCCTCCAAGGGCGTGTCCCCAGGGACTGCTTTCCTGGATCTGACTTCCAGGCTCAGTATCGATGATGGATCATGTTGGAGATGAGGAGTGTTCATTGGTTAAGCGTAAGGTGGTCATGTGATTTAGCCTTCACCTCAGGACCAGTTTGTAAGGGAAAGGGACACAGAGTGACATCCAAGGCAGACGATGCCACAGTCACCCGGATAAGTGGGACAGAGGAGAGTTTTAAATACGCTTTTAAATTTTGTCGACCCACTACGCTTTGGTGTTAGTCTACCTTTGGTTTGTGAACTAGTTAGACTTTAAAGAGTGTTTTATTATTAGCAGATGTGGGCACGCGCATGTGGGAAGGTGTTCACGCCACGGCATACCTGAGGAGCGCAGAGGGACCGTTGAAAGACTGGTTCTCTCCTCCTATTTTTATGTAGGTTTCAGAGTGTGAACTCAGTCCTCGGAAGGCAACCGCTTTGACCTGCTGAGCCATCTTCCCAGCCCAAGTGTTTTTTCCCTCGTTTAAAGCACCTTATTTTTTTCATTTTTTTGAGATTATAATACAAATACACTATCTTCTCCTTTCCTTCCCTCTGCCCATAGCCCCCTAAATTCCCCCTACTCGCCTTCAAAGTCATTGCCTCTTTCTTTAAAACATTTTATAAATGTTCATTTATTTTTTTAGCGTGTGAATATGTGTGTGTGTGTGTGTGTGTGTGAGTGTGTGTGCACTTATGTGCCACAAGGCACAGCATAGCAGATGTGGGGGTCAGAAGAATGTATCAGTCTCTCCTATCACGTGGGCTCTAGGGATTGAACTCAGCAGGCAGCAGGAGCCTTTATCAGTTCAGCCACCTTGTTGGTCCCCAAATATTTGAAAGAACATTTTTCTTAACAGATTGTTGGCCCAAAGTTGAGGCAGTAATGGCTTTATCACCTCTATCTTACTTTGTATGCCAGACTTGTTCTGTGTCTGGCTGGCTTCTCCCCATGTCTCCTGGCGACTCCACCCTTCTTCATTCTGGTGTTCTCTTCCTGCCCAACAGTTGGCCATTGAGTCCTTTATTATATAGAGACACCTTATGATGATCTTACCAATGTACACTTGTTACTTATTAATGACGTTTCCTTCTGTGCCTACTCTTTCTTCTTCTATATAGTCTTTTAATTAATATGTTTTATAGTAGTGATAATTTCTGTTCAAGAGGTAGCAAAAATAGATTTAGACTTATATATGCTTTTCTAAACACCTTCATATTTCTGGTTGCCTGGGTGACATTTGCAAGAGGCTGTATGCTAATCTGCTTTTATTAAGGCAGAAATATAGTGGGAACTACGTTTAGACCCTTTTATATCTCTTTTTTTTTCTCCACCAGACCATTTAATTGTTTTTATTTATTTATTTTTTTCTGTTTTCATGATCCAAAGGTTGTGTATAGCTTCCTTCCTGTCAATCTCATTTGGGGTTTCTTTCACTTTGTAAATTGACATGGGAAATCCATCCTTCCATTCAGGGTGGCGCGTGTGTATTGATGCCTGCTCATTTAGTTTGTGGATACTAATGGTCTTTTCCTGGGTTGTCCAGATCAAGCTCAGACAGAAGTTATTATTATTATTATTGTATAAGATGAAGGCTTTGTGCGGTCTGTGGTGGGTAATCACAACACTTGGGAGTTGAGCGCTATGTAGGCTGTCTGCAGTGTGTGGCGGGTGAACACAACCCCCCTATGTAGGGTGTGCAGTCTGCAGGGGTGAACCCACCCTCAGGAGCCAGGCTAGCCAGCCCTCCCTCCTCAGTTCTGCTACTTAGAAGCCGTGAGGCCTCACGGAGCTTGATTTCCAGGAGTCCACTGTAGCAATAATAGTCCCTGCTGTTCAGAGGATGGAGAGGATGATGTGGTGGGTTTACCACAAAGGGCAAGGCAGGATGTCTCACCCGTCGGCAGCATGCTGCTTCTCTTTAAGGTCAGAGCACAGGTGACCATCATTTTATTCTTATAAACTAAAGAGACAAATCTGGGGCTTGCTGTTCTCTTTAGTGAAATGCTTTAGTTTGAACAAATCTCTCAGAGAATTTCTTTCCGTGGTCAGCATTCTCGAGTGTGTTTACGAATGTACTGAAATTAAAAATCTTTATCTCACTCCTGCACTTTAAGGAACATGACCGTGAGGTTATCATGCATGATTCCAATGTGTGTGTGCGTGTGTGCACACGCATGTGTGTATGATTTATGTGTGCACATGTGTGTGAAAATGTGTGTCTTCCAGAAGTGTCCTGGCCATCATGGTTTTGTGCAATAACCTTTCTCGGTGTGAGATTGTACTCCGGATATATTTCTAGGTTGAAGGCCTGAACATTAAAGAGAATCTTAACGCGGTTTTGGCGTTTGCTTCCTACGGGGGTTAGAACAATCCATGCTGGGTGTTGTATTGATCACTTGTCTGGAATACCATAAGTAGACCATGTTTGCAGACACCACCTTCCCTGGGTATTTCTTTGATTATGAATGAAGCCGAACATATTTCTATTGTTGTACACCCATGGCATTCCTCCTTTCCCTTTTTAGTTATGGGTTCTTTGCCTTAGATGTCTTTTATATCAGTGAAAATGATGTCTTTTCAAAAGAAAAAGGCGATGTGCTCTTGTGGGGATTTGCTGCAACCCTGAGCATGAGTGTGCACACCCAGGTTGTCTAGGCTCTCACCTCTGCTCTCCTGGGCCTTGAGAGAGGCAATGTTAGAGCCAGGTGTGAATTTCTTCTCTTCTGTTTTCCACAGGCTCCACACAGATAGAAAATACTAAATAAAATACATAAACAAGTAAAATACTTTTAAAAACCAGAATTGTACCTGCACTGAAAATATTCAGGCTTTTTTTCCTGTCATTATTCCTTAAACAACCCAATTTGACTGCATAGCACTCAGATCATAAGTATTACGACTACAATCTTCAGGTGATTGGAATGATAGGGGGGTAGTGCAGGTGTTGTGTGCCAATACCACACTGTTCTACATGGCACTGGAGGACCAGTAGGTGAGGAGCGGTGACATCGTTAGCATCAGTTGTCAACGTGAGGAGAGAGGACGCCGGCTTAGCCTGTGGACATGTGGGCACGTGTGTCTTCTTAATGGCTAATTCATGCAGGAGGACCCAGGCCACTGGAAATAATGCCACAAGCAGTGAGCCAGGAAGGCGCACTGCTCCGCGGTCTCTGCATCGGTCTGGCTCTCACGAGAGAGGTCTTGTTAAGATTATTAGTCTGTAACTCGCTTTGTGTCTTCACGTCACTACAGGCTGTGGGAGTGCTTTCTTCACCAACATGTCATGTCTCTGGCGTGTTTGCTGCGAAGCCTTCTAGGGTGCCATTTGCCAGTTTGGCATTATGGAGTGGGCAACTGTTTCCCTGCAGGTTCCTCCCACAGCACAGCCTGCTCGGCCCCATCAGAATTGGATCAACATGCAGCTCTCTTGCCTGCTGATTGTAAAATATTCTTGACTGCAAAAAAATCATTATTTAATTCAACTGTCATTTGTTTCGGCGAAGGGAGAGGAAGAAACGAGGACCAAGATTGCCCATTTTTCTTCTTTCACATATCTGCAATTATCTCATCACACTTATTGAAAGTTGCTTTTAAAAATAAATTCAAAATAATCTTTCTGTAAAGTGGATGATGTGTCTTGAGCATCTTCTCAAACCAGCACTTCTGGGGAAGGGCCGTTTGGTACTGACCGGAGAGTCTATGGGCACACCGAGAACAGCTTGTTCAAGCCTTTGCCTTGAAATTTGAGTTCCATGGTGCTGGGGGTGTGTGACCCAAGGAGTTCCAGTGTCCTTGGGTGACTTCTTAGTCATTATCACCATCTGGCTGGGTGGAGGGCACACAAATAGCCTAGCCTTCAGCTGAGGAGGCTCAGCAGACCCTGGTGACCCACTCAGGGTCACTCCTGTGCTCCTACCCATGATTATTATTTTGCATTCTGTGACTTAATGCATTCCATGTTGTTCGCGTTACCCCAGGCTGTGCTCTTGTGACTTAGAGCATCCTGTATTGCTCACCTTACCCCAGGCTGTGCTCTTGTGACTTAGATATTCCGTGTTGCTCACCTTACCCCAGGCTGTGCTCTTGTGACTTAAATATTTCGTGTTGCTCACCTTACCCCAGGCTGTGGTCTTGTGAATTAGAGCATTCTGTATTGCTCATATTACCCCAGGCTGTGCTCTTGTGATTCCCTTTTCTCAGCCACACATTTTTTGAATTTCAGTTCTAGTGGGATCCTTTGATTGCCACGTGGAAAATGCCGGGAGTTTCTTTGGAAATCAGGCTCTTGGTCACCACGTCTTTTATTGTTGCTCATCCTTATTAGCACACTGTCATTGGGCCTGCACAGTCCAAGGCACCAAACCAGAAACTGTGGGTGTTTTTATTTATCTCACTAAAGGTGGGAGACCCTTCCCATCATGCACGCGTGTGAGGGCACCGAGTGCTGAGTGCTCTTTGTAGATGGACTGTGAGGTGTTTAGGATACCCAAGAACCCTAATGATGCATAATTCATAAACTGAGGTGGCCTTGGGGATCAACCTTAGATGTCTGCATCTTTGCATCTAACCGCACTTCCCAGGCTCAACGTGGTTGTCTTTGGATATGTAGATTAGCCATTTGATCAACTAGCATCTAAAAATAATCCTAGAGAGAACCCTCCCCTTGGCTTGCATGACGTGTGTTCTAAGCCGTACTGTATAACTATTTACTTTTGCATTATGCATAGTGCTTAGCAACCACCATTGGAAATGAAAGCTAAGAGTGCAGTCTGACGCGGGGTTGCTGGTCAGCCAAGTCCTGGAGAGTTTCCCTGCCATCCGTGTTCTGTACTCCTTGACTCTCTAGTTCCTGTTTTCTGCCGTCTGGACTGGTGGTCATGTGGGGACCAGAAAGAGGGACAGGGAGGCCAGTCCTGCCCTATGCTTGTGGCTGGAGGTTTCTCCTTTTGGTTTAGCATGGGTGGATGCAAGGATGGACTAGCCTCGCCACAACTGATGTCTGGGTACCAATGATGGCTGAGTCGGGTCTATGATACCTGAACTTGTCTGAACTGTGGATGGACTGTTAGGGTAGCTACAGGAGCTGGGTGATGAACTCTTGGGGAACTCTCAAGTTAGAAAGCCCCTTGTGGGGCACCAGAAGTTAGTGCTTCAATGCATTGTGGGTAAGAATTCATTACACCCAGATTAGGAAGAAACACAGAACATGCTCAGCTTGCATGTCAAGTGATTGGTTCTGAATTGAAGGTTTAACTTCTTCCTGCATGAATTGTCCCTGTGCCCAACAGCTGTGCCCAGGGTGCCAGCCCTTCCAGTCCCAGCCTCTCTGTGGTTCTAAGAATGTTTTTTTGATTTTGTAGACTAGCAATTGTACTAAATTATTCACTTTCTGATTTCACCAGTGGACAAAGGAGGGATGACCTTGATAATATAAAGTTAATTCCCCAATTATTCTCTTTAAGTAAATAATACAGAACTAGATATTTCGATTGGAGAATTGTGAGAGGACTTTAGTGTTTTCCTGAAAAATATCAGACCACTGGTGTAGCAGCTCACAGCTGTAACCCTAGTGCTACAGGAGAGAGGAGGACCAGGCTACAGGAGACCCCGAGCTCTGGCAGGCTAGGAGTGCGTCGTTTTCTTTTGCAGAGGTCGTGTGGTCTATGTTTAATGAGCTTCTTTCCCTCCTGCCATCTGTTTCTTCGACTTGTATGTGGTCTCCAAATGCTCAACCCAGTCCTTAAAGCTGAAGCCTGGGACTTTCATCCCCCGAGAAATCCTTGCTTGCACTCATGAGCCAGCCATCCTCACTAGTCCAGTTCTCTTCCTCACTAGTCCAGTCCTCGTCCTCACTAGTCCAGTCCTCGTCCTCACTAGTCCAGTCCTCGTCCTCACTAGTCCAGTCCTCGTCCTCACTAGTCCAGTCCTCTTCCTCACTAGTCCAGTCCTCGTCCTCACTAGTCCAGTCCTCGTCCTCACTAGTCCAGTTCTCGTCCTCACTAGTCCAGTTCTCGTATCTGAGGCTGCACAAGCTTTTGGAGGCTGGCCAGCAAGTAACGACCTGCTTCTGGGCTGGCTGCTGATTCTGGTTTTGTTGATGGCCATCTCAAGCACATTTAGTGTCCCCGTCGCCTTTTCCTGAGCAAGGGACGATGGTATGAGACACACGCGGGAAAGCAGCTCACAACAGAAAATTATTACTTCAGAACCAAACTACATTCGCTTATCAATGGACACTTTTGTTATCTGTATCAAATCTCAAATGAAAAGAATCACTATCTGCCCCTGACACTCCATTTTTCGTTAGGTGGGAAATAGAAGCCTAATTCAAGGGGATGTGGGAAACAGTCAAACTGGTTCATGTAACTGGAGAGGCAAAGGCCTCAAGGGATGTCACCGGAAACGCATCCCTTGTCACCCCTGAGCCTACTCTTCCTCTGGAATGCTTTCGTTCTAAGGTGACTTCTTTTTTCCTGATATCAAGTCACCACTAGAAAGCTCCAGGCCCTTCTGCCACTGAGCCACCTCAGCAGGGGCTCCCCTCCCCTGTAGTGTCTGAGAAACCCCCAGATTCCATGCTTACGGCCCTCACAGTGGCCAAGGTGATTGGTCAGGCCAAGGGGGATCCTTAGAGAGAGGTGATTTCCCTCTTCCATGAGAACGCTGGACAGGGGGATAGGGCAGTACAGTTTCCAGAATCATCTCAATGAGGGGCTGTCTACACTGGGTTAGCCTGTGGTCCCAGCCCTGGGGGATTGTCTTCGGGAGTTAAGCGAGGTTGAGAACTACTACCTCCATGTGGATGGTACTGTTTTACAGACTGGGCCCTCAGTGGATAAGAGTGGAGAGAACTGGCTGAGCAAAAGCCAGCAGGCAGCTTGGGTGCCACTCCTGACTGTGAATGTGGAATGACCGACCACTGTACCCAGTTCCTGCCGCTGAGACTCACGGGTAATGATGGACTAGAGCCTAGAACTGTAAGCCAGGAGAACCCTGCCCTCCCTGAACTGCGTCTGTCAGAGTATTTTTTTTTTTTTTTTTATCACAGCAACAGATATGAAGCTGGGACCAGAGACAACAGATACTAACACCAGAGAGATGGGGAGGGGCTCTGCGCAGCCCAAAGCAACCCTCAGCACTGCTAAACACTTCCAGGTTTCTGCCAAATAACCGCACAGGCACAACCAGGATTTGGGCCCTCGGCTTTCATTTTCTCTGTCTGCGGCAAATCTAAATAGCTAGGAAACCCAAAGCCTAGGAAAGGCTTTGGTCGCCCGTGTTCCCTAAGTCACAATTAAGAAAGATGACGCCAGCAGGAGAGAAGACATCAGCAGGATCGGAATGTTTGGAGAGAGCCGGTGCTGCACGGTCTCTTATCTTCATGCTCTGGTCTAGCGGGATGCTAAGGTCTGAGATGTTCCTGCTGGCTTGCCATCAGACGCCAGCCCTGCTCTGGCATGGAAATGACTGGTGAATTATGGGAAGGCTTTGGGCAAAGCCTCAGCAGGGCCTAGGATTTAAGACCCGGCTTACCCGGCTAATGGGTAAAGTGCCTTGATTATACAAGACTGAACCCACACCCGCTGGGAAACGGCTGCTCAGTGGTGAAGCCTTTCACAAATCGGGAAGCTGGAGTCTTACGGGGTTAGACCAGCAGAGGCTCTCCTTTGTAGATACAGGGCAGGGCCACGTAAGCTCTGGTACTGAGTAGAATATTGTGTGTGTGTGTGTGCGTGTGTGTGCGTGTGTGTGTGTGTGTGTGTGTGTGTGTGTCTTCACTTACTTTATCCCCAGCAATGACTTCAGATGCTCTTGGGGACAATGGCTGCTTGATTTTCTCTGCCAAGCTTCCAGTGGTTTTCACTTATTTTAACTTAAATTTAAAGATTTATTTTATTTTCATGTGTATATGTGCACATCATCTTTGTGAGAGTAAATACATTTTGTGAAGGTTTCCTCTGAGGCTGGAGAGGGTATAGGATCCTGGGGCTCGAGTTATGGGCAACTGAGAACAGCTAGACGTGGGTGCTGGGAACCGAACTCTGGTCCTCTGTAACAGCATCCTTAACCACTCACCCATCTCTTCAGCCCCTCTTTTACTTCTTTAAAAATGTGAGTTGGTGGGATGGAAAACTGCTCTCCTATGCCAAACTGCTTTTCCTCCTTTGCTTTCCTGAAGCAGCTGTTATTCCGTTGCTCGCTGTTTGGGGGTTTCCAAAATGCAAGCAACAGCTCCCGTAGGCAGAAAGGAGCACAGAAAAGCCTGAAGGAGTTCACAGAGTCAGGCTTGGAGGCCATGCAGCTAGGAACACACACAAATCCCGCCACTGGTGGCTCCATAGGCACTCATAGAGCCTTCGCTGAGTGCCCTGGCCGCTAGGTGTTCTCCTCCCGAGGGGCCGTCCAATGCTGCTGCCTCTGGAAGCTGAGTATCTGTGCCATCTCCCACAGACTGGCAGCATGGTGGACGGTGGGCAGCCCCTCCTTCTCCACCTCACTCTGTCTGAAGAGGGCATCTCTGTGCTGCTGCTCCACTCCGCCCTCGTGCTCACGCCTGGTGCAAGTCACGGGGGAAAATGGCCGCCTTCCACCTGGGGAGCTGTAGACATTTAGAAATTGCTCAAGAGTGGACTATCCCCCCCAAATGCTTTTCACAGACCCAAGGGAGGGACCTTGTCTTGTCTACAGATGCTTGTCTGTTCCTCAGTCATTTTGTGTGGCTGTGTGCCCACCAGCCTGACGCTGGCCGTCATAAAGGAGAGGTTCCTTTGCATATGGTTCTGGAGGCTGAACACTAAGAGCAGGTGTGCCATTTGCTTGGGCTCTGATGAGCTGCACTTGTGATTGTATCCCAGTGTGGCAGGAAAACAGAAATATCCTACCTTTACACTGGCTCACTTCCTCCACAACAGCTAAATAGGTGTCTGTGCCTGCATGAAGGTGAAGGGGATCTCCAGAGAACAGACGGGGCACCCGGGGCTCAAAGACCAAGTTTATTCCTGCGGTTCTGCTCCCCCAACAACTGCAGTGCTGAATTAGGGAAGGACAGGGTGTGGCAGAGGGCCAGCTGGGTCTCCGTTGAGCCCCAAACCCTGTTCTAGGCGCTTTTCAAAGGTGGATTGGGCAATATAGTAAGAGAGATAGGGTTTATCTGTGTCTCTGCCCTTGACGGATGTGTCTTGAGAAGACGTTTTACATAAAGTCATTATAAATGGAAGCTTTGGAGACTAGAATCTTCCAGCGGCGTGATTTGTTTTATAGTATAATTTATTATTACATGGCTGGGATAGCAGTGACAGGTGTGGCAAAATCTAGAGAAGCAAAGAGGACTCGTGAAAGCCGTGGGGACACCTTCGACCGGGGGCTTGTTGGGGAACATTATTGTCAGGTGTGTGACTTTTGTTTACGCTGCATTTGCTTAACTCTGTGGAGCTGTTACTGTGCCTGTCTAAAACACCTGATCGTCTTAATGAAGAGATGAACGGCCAATAGCAAGGCAGGAGCAATGTTAGGCGGGGCTGGAAGGCAGAGAGTATAAATAGGAGAAACGAGGAAGGGGAGGAGCAAGAGAAGAGGACGTCAGGAGCCAGCCGCTCAGCTACACAGCCAGCGACGGAGAAAGAAGGTAAGAAAGTACAGAAATAAAGATAAAAGACTAGAGACAAAAGGTAGTCGGGTTAATTTAGGTTCAGAAAAGCTGGCTAGAAACAAGCCAAGCTAAGGCCGGGTATTTATAAGAAATAACAAGCCCCCATGTGTGATTTATCTGGGAGCTGAGTGGTGGGCCCCTCAAAAAGCCAAAAGAGTAAAACATCACACAACAGGGGCACATTAAAGCCTTCTCAGTGGAGTCACTGATGGTAAAGGGTGTGATGCTGTGGTCTCACTGCCTGGACCAGCATCCTGGAGGTGGCCTGCTAGCTATGGATGAGTTATTTAACCTTTGGACTTGCATTTCTTAAAAGGCCCTGTCATCGAGACCTGTCCCACAGAGTTGGAGACATTAAATGGAAAGGAACAGAGCAAGTCCTGCCCTCTGCAGGTGTTAGTGAGCAGGTCCTGCCCTCTGCAGGTGTTAGTGAACAAGTCCCGCCCTCTATAGGTATTAGTGAACAGGTCCCGCCCTCTGCAGGTGTTAGTGAGCAGGTCCTGCCCTCTGCAGGTGTTAGTGAGCAGGTCCCGCCCTCTGTGTTAGCAGGTCTCGCCCTCTACAGGTGTTAGCTCTTCACATTTTCCACAGGCAGAGAATTTGGGGAGAGGGAGGTAGCAGTTGTATATTTAGGATTTGTGGTGAGCCTAAGAAGGGGGCGAAATCTTCCTCCTTGTCTCCCCTGACACCCTCCCCCCCCTTTTGCACTGGAGTTTGAACCCGAGGCTTTCTGAGGGTAGGTGAGCGTCTGTGGCAGAGCTACAGGGCTGCACAGGATGCATTTTTACAGAGAGTTCTCTTCCTGGTCTGGCTTCCGAAAGGCTTCAGAGCCAAAGTGCACATCCTGACCCACCTAACGGGCTTCTCCTTGTGCTTGCGCAGACTGGCCTTCTGCTTTATCAATCAGAGTCTCCAGCATTTGGTTGGCGCGAGCCTTTCCCCCAGAGCATCATCATCCCTGAGCAATCAGATAAAGTGAAATTCCTCGGCTGCAAAACTAAAGACCAGGCCTTGGACCCGCGGTGACCCCTCCAAAGTGTGGGCATTGCTAGATGTAGCAGGGAACTGAAAGCTGGCCCACACTGCGAGATTTTGCTCCTGAACTTTCCTAAACCTAAAAGCTGAATCTCAAGCATCTGGTGGGACTGGGCAAAGCCTGTCCGGTGCAAGGTGTCATGAGGTGTTCTCAGCCCATTGGGAAAGGGTGTATGCTGCCATGGCTCGGTGCAGCGCTCTGCAGCGCATGCGTGCACATGCGCATGGTGTATGTGTGACATCCTGGGGGTCCGCATCAGCAGGGGTCGTCCTGGAAGTGGACTTGGGTTCCCAGCCTTTTTGTTAATCATACGCTTTGGGCAGAGCTCTTAGCTGAGCCCCAGGAGACTTTTCCGAGCAGTGAGGATGGAACCTGAAGGTGTAGACAGCAGGTGGGCCTCTGGCATCGCTGCCAGCTCTGGTCTCTTTAGGTCCACTAGGTCCCACGTCCGAGTGCAGTCACAGCGCAAATGCTTCCTCCACAAAGCCAGCTGGGAGCCACAGGGAGGTTCCGCTGGCTCTGGGCTTGAGTTCCTTCCCGCCTGTTTGCCTTACTGCCCCATTTGAAATGTGAGTTGAGGGAACTTTTTTGTGGAATGAAGTGTTGCTTGCTTTTAGAACTGAAAATAAAGTCAATTCAGATAGCTTATTAGAAAAACGTGGGTAGGCGGGAGGAGGAATGGAGGGAGGGAGGGGAAAGGCTGGAATTACTCAAGTTGTGGTCCTGGTTCGAATCCTCTATGCCATGGCAATCCTGAGCACATATCAACTTGTCGTATAGAACTGACAATAATTCAATTTGTGTGGTTATTCTCAGGTATTTGCTTCGTCTATACAATTCAGGGTAAACATAAAAACCTGGTTATTTTGAAGAGCATTTAAGTTTTCAGTTATCTAATGTGTTTTTGTTACATTTGATGAGTTTCTTCTGAGGTGTTTTATTGCTTAGAAGTTATTTTCTTCCAACTTCTCTTTCATAAGATAGGAAATAAAAAGTGACTCTTATTTTCCTGCAGACTCAGGCTCCCTCAGCTGTAAGAGTTGGGGCATAAAGCTCTCAGATGCCCTCTGTCACCTTAGCTAAATGCCACCTGCATTTTGTTACTTACCTTCTACAGTGGGGGACAATCTTTTTGTGTCCGAGACTTACTAAGGCTCTGTTACATGAGTCAGTGAATGAACGGCCTCTTATGTGCTGCATGCAGGGTTGTCAAGAAGACCGGCAGGATGGCTCAGTGCAAAGGCACAGGGTTGTCAAGGAGACAGGCAGGATGGTTCAGTGTGATGGCTCAGTGTTGTCAAGGAGACAGGCAGGATGGTTCAGTGTGATGGCTCAGTGTTGTCAAGGAGACAGGCAGGATGGTTCAGTGTGATGGCTCAGTGTTGTCAAGGAGACAGGCAGGATGGTTCAGTACGAAGGCACCTGCTGCTGAGTCTGATGGGGCCCACATGGTAACAGGAAAAAACAGATTCCCAGTTGCTGTCTGACCCCCCGTAGATACACAGTGGTGCCCCTGAAACATCAATGTAAAGTTAAAAAGAATTCAATATAAATAAAATATAAAATATAACTATAAAATATAAACAATAAACAAAAGTGAAACAACACTCAGTCCCCCTTTCCACAGTTCATAGTCTAGAATAAGGCTGTGGCCGGAACACATGCCTGTGCCTCCTCAAAGGAGAATCACAGCGCCGACAGGAAATGCTCTGCACAGACAGGAAATGCTTCGCAGCATCAGCTGATGTGTCAGGGCTCAGGTCTCTCCCCGGGACCAGTAGTAGCTGCCAACCTACCGTCTACATCAGAGGCCTGTGCAGCCATTTTGTTTGACCTGAAGTACCTTAAAAACATATCACCAACTTAAAGGGACAAAAAGGATGCCTCATTAAAAATGTGGCTTCCAGGCTTCTCTTGAAGTTCGTGCCTGTAATACCGGGCCCAGTTCCCGCATGGCAGCAATTGGCTAGCAGAGAGGGCACGGGTGCATTCCATACTATTAAACAACTACGCACTCTGCCCAGCACCTGCTGCCCATACTTCCTGCTCCTGCGATGGACAGTTCCTGCATCTCGCACGGAACCATACGGCATTTGTCCCTTTGTAATGGGCTTATTTCTTTTATTAGCATGGCCTCCAAGTTCATCCATATTGGACCTGGTGTTGGTCTGAGTGGGTTGTGTTTCCATCTGTCGCTGGTTGTCTGTTTTGAGTAATATGCCCATGACCATTCTGCACAGGGAGCCGAGTCCCTGAAAGACAATTGGTTTTGGAGCTAGGGTCTCTGGAACTTACTGCGTAGACTCGGCTGAACTTGCAGCAAAGCCATCATCCTCCTGCCTCTTGTTTCCTGAGTGCTGGCCTCACAGGTGTGTGTCACCATGTCCAGCTCATGTTTACAGTTTTGGCAATCTTCTCAAGAGCCCCTCAGCTGGGCCCTCTGACCTCTAGCCTTGCCTTCTCCCACACTGAGCACTGGAGGATGAGCTTCAGCCTCGTGAACAAACTTCCGAATGGGGACTGAGAAGCATTCTTTCAGACATCCACAAAAGTGATGGAGGTGCTTAAGCGTTATAAAAAGTAGTGACTGCCAGATGTTTTCAGGGTTTGATATCACAGTAATAACCATGTTCGTGAACACCACCGTGTAAGTTATTCGGCCCCGGATTTGGTTCTGAGAAGTTCCTGTTTGAGAAGGAAATGTGTATGGTTTTCTTGATCAGAACGAAGCTAGTTTGCCTTTCTTCAGTGCACTGTGTACTCCGTTGAGACCTTTTTGTTTTAGATGCTGGGAAACACTGAAATTATATATGAGGCATTTAGATTTTGAGTTTTCAGGCTGTCTTAGGGTAGGAAAGACTTGGTGGTTCTTTTCACTGTGTGTTCAGTGGGCAGGGGTTTAGCTCTTTGGAGAAATGGCTGTTTCTGACTTGGTTTTAATAGGGAAAGTAACATTCTAAATCATTATCTGTTAGGGGCATATCGTAATTCAATTTCATCATTATATGGACAAAATGTTGATATCAACTTAGAATTTTAGAGACTTTGATATGTTGTGGGTTGGGATTTACATTGCTACTATTAGTCTAGCATTTTAGACTACTGTAGTTTCAGGTGTAACTTTCAAATTTTATTGATGTATGCATTTACTTTTGTCATAGAATCTTACTTTGTAGCCCAGGCTGCCTTAGCCTTCTGAGTGTTAGGGTTATAGGTTACGTACAAACGCCAGGCGTGGATGTTTAAGAACACAGCCAGTAAGGTGCAGAGAGCATTTAACTTCCTGAGAGAACACACTGTCTTGAAACACTTACAGAAATGGAGAAGTGGATTTGTTAACGGTTTGACATGCTGGTCGCAGATCCTCCTGCACGCTTCAGTGTGGCTGGGCCTTCACAACTGCTCTCAAGGCTTCAAAGTTGCTTTAAAGCCTGGCTTCGTTTTAATGTTTCATCCGGAGCCTTGTGATTACATTTCCTTAAAAGTGTTTTTATTGCCTGGTCTTCTAAAGTAACGGAGCAAGCCCTTCAATAGGCTGCAGCTTTAAGAAAATAGGCTACTCCCCACTCCCTGCCGTGTGTGTGTGTGTGTGTGTGTGTGTGTGTGTGTGGTTTAACCACCTTGGCTTAAACATTAAATCATGTGTTAAGGGTCAAGCCTATATCTTAACATGAACACGCTACCTGATGACTATGATGACTACTTGATCTCCCTCCCTCCCTCCCTCCCTCGGAGAGGGCTGAGTTGGCTCTGAGGGTAAACTCACTTGCTGTCAAACCTGATAACCTTGGGACCTAAAAACCATGTCTCCAAAGTTGTCCTCTGCCCTCCACACTAGAGGGCATGTGGGCACATCCTATCTACCCCCCAAACAAACAAACAAATACGCATACATTTAAGCTTTAAGATATGTAGGAAAGACACCTGAAGTCAAGATCTAAACTTTCTTGTCTCACCCCAATGTGTTGTAGTTTGAAGAGTCCCTTTCCTCTGTCCGGCCCCTGCTCCCAGGACTGGCAGTGTTTGTGGCTGTTAGAAGTGATTCACTTTCCTATGACAGCGCTGGGTGCCTTGGATTACGGATTTAGCATGCATTTCAGCAGAGGACTCCGCTACTAAGTTTCAGGGGTGGAATTCAGATCCTCCTGGATGGAGGAATCCACCTTTCTCCCACCGTCTGCTGTCTGTCTTCCATCTCTGTTGACCGAAACCTCAGCCTGTTTGCTCTCACAGAGGCCCCAAGGGTCACAGCAGCGTCATGTGTGCAGTCTCCTCACAGCCAACGCCCATCAGTGTACATGTGTGTACAGTCCATAGCAGGAATGATGATTTGTATGAAACCAGGGGGTCCCGGATGACTCACCTCTGCTTCTGGAGACAACATTGTAATAGAAGGTAGCGGTTGGCCAGCCCCGGCCACATGGCCATCGGGGAACAAGGGTTGAGGGAGGTGGATTAATGGGGAAGGACACTTGCTGCACCAGCCTGAGGGCCCAGTCTGGATCCCAGGACTGGAGTAAAAATCCGGGTGGCTGTGCCACTAGTAACGCCGGTGTCGGCGGGGGCAGAGACAGGAGAATAGCTGGGGTCTGCTGGCTGCCAGCCTGACTCTGGAGTCAGTGATAGACCCTGTGTTGAGGGAATGAGGTCAAGAGTATCAGAACAAGACACTCAAAGTCCTCTTCTGTCATGTGGGCACTTGCATCTTCATACATATGTAAACATATACCTCTGTGTGTGTGTGTGTGTCTGTGCTTGTGTAGGTGTGTATGGGTGTGTTGTGCTGTCTGTCTCTTCCCCCCATCACACACACACACACACACACACACACACACACACACAGGCCATGCACCGTTGAAGAGCAAAATGAAACAACAAGGGACTGTGGAGTGGTAGAGAAGGTTCCTCACCGAAAGGCAAGGGTCTGGCATCAGAAAAAGCGAAGATCCCCATAGTGTTGATCTGTCCCACAAGGTCTCTGAGTGGAACGGACTGGTTCTACCTCTGTTTCCCGCAGAGTGAGTGGTGCTAGAAAGCTAGAGTTTGAGCCCCAGTCTTTAAGTTGCTCACAATGTGGGCTAAGTCGAATAACAAAGCAGGCTGGAGACGCGATTCAATCAATCGTTTTACCCTCTGCCTAGTTCTGTCTTAGCAAGAGCATGTGTTTGCTAGTGACTTCATACATTTCAGGGTGTACTGATTGATCATCAATTTGTATCTTAATTATCACTAACAGTTCATGAAAGTTTGTACCCTTTAAAAAAATTGGAATTTTAAAATTTTATTCCTGCTAAGTTTGAGCCTTAAAAAATTATGATTCTTGAATTAAAGATCTTTTTGTAATGTATTTTTACAAAATGGCAGTTTTTTTTATATGACTAAGTTTCTCCAAATAGCTAAAGCTTAATGAAGATAGCAAAAATATCACAGTTTTTATATGAGCCAATTTTAGAACAAACCATCTTGGAAGCCTGGTGCTGCCTCCCTGGTCTAAACACAGGGATACAATGATAGGTGGAAGGAAACCACGTGATCACCTTAACCAGGCCCATGGCACGTTTCCATCCTGATGAGGTCACCAGCCAATATGGCTGCAAGCCACATGGTACTCCAAGGTGAGCCCATACATACGTAGTATGCTGTAGCAAATTCAGATTATTTGTAGATAGACTTTTGACTATTAGTCATGTGTTGTTACAGAGTTGAAGCTGACTTTGTATGTTTGGAATCTGGAGCCTTTTAAAACCACACTTACAGATTTTGATATAATATGTATTTTTGGAATGGTAACTATATACAAGCAGGACTTTTCAGGCTTGGAGGGATGGGAGAAGAAGTAGGCTAAAAGCATGAAGCAAAACTCTGGAGTGCATTGGTTGTGTAGCCTCGCTGGCCAGCGAGCATCAGAGATCAGCCTGTCTCTGCCTCGTGCTGCTGGGGCTGCAGGTATACGCTGCGATGCTGACTTTGGATGGATCCGCTCTTCTGAGGTGACCATTGTAGTGGAACAGATTCTACTCAAAAGCTTTTGGTTTGGTCAATCTCAAAATGACTTCACCAGGTTTTACCAGGTCTGGGTTGGGGTGAGATTTGGTCCTGGTTTGGTCTTGGTGTGATATTTGAAACTCTATTTCTCTGGGATTTTAATAAAATGTGCACAAAAGACTTTTGTATCACGTTGCACGTTCCAAGGAGAAATGCTTAGCCAATGCTTCCCTTGTCTCTTTGAGAACTGTTGCTTTCTTCACTTAGCAGAATATGAAAATTAAGGAATTGAGTCATGTGGCATTGAACATACCTCCCCAAACAGTGCGCATTGCTGATTCTTCTCTGTATTGAACATTACCCAAATGTCAAAACCCCCAACTGTATGAGGAGACAGGCAGTGAAATGGTGGCGTGCAAGAAAGAATAAAAAACCGGAGGTGTGGACGGGATAGAGGTGAGCGCCAACTGACTTGGGTGTTGGCTTTGTTGCTGAAGCCCTACAGTCGATAAGTCCATTGGTTTGTGCCCCCAAACTCCCGTTAGCTTCAGCTACTGATGGCACTGGATTGAAGGATTTTTTGGTACAAGGCTACTTCTGTGATTGGGGGCCAAAAGATTCCACAAAATTCTTACCACGCAACAAACCTCATGCAAGAGATTTATGGGGGTGGGAGGCAAAATGGCTGCCTCTGAGCAGGGCTAGAGACAGCGACATGCCAGGCTGTGATGGTGGGCTTTATGGGGGTACGGAGCTTGTAACTAGGGAAGATACAGTGAGGACACGTGCCGCATTGGCTGTTAGCAATGGCCAGCAATGAGCGGGTAAGACAAGGTAAGAGTGGAGGTTATCTTTGTTGGGAAATGGGCAGCAAAGCAGGAGACTCTGACAGGACTCTCCCCCTACAAGACAGGTTTCTGCCTGCCATCGTCTTTCTGATGGGTCTCTGGAGAGGGAACAGCTAGCCAAATATTGCAGAGTTGAGGAAGCTTTTACTTGGAGACTAGAGATGAGAATGCGGAGGGAAAAAGAGCAATTAGGAGGAAAAAGAATACAAACAATTGAAGACAACGTTAACAAAATGACTTCAGGATAATTCTAGAGAATTAAGAGAGGCTGCCTCATTCTTTAGACCAAAATATTGTGCTAGCAATTTAGTGGGATAATAGAAATCATTATTGGATATAAATAATGAATGAAAACAAAGGGTTTTGAGATCTTGTCTCAAACAAAACAAAACCAAAACCAAAAAATTCCCAGAAAAGTGTAGACCTGAAAGACCCAGAGGTGAGAAAACAGAAAATACAGAATGTGTGTGGGGGTGTTCTAACAGACAGGCTGCCAGCCAGAAGGGATTCCAAGGAGGTTATGGGAGGACCAAGGTGAGGAGCAGGGAGGGTCTGGGAGGACCAAGGTGAGGAGCAGGGAGGGTCTGGGAGGACCAAGGTGAGGAGCAGGGAGGGCGTGGGAGGACCAAGGTGAGCAGGGAGGCGAGGGAGGACCAAGATGAGGAGCAGGAAGGGTGTGGGAGGACTGAGATGAGGAGCAGGGAGGAGAGAGGGAGGGGCTCCATGGGTAAGAACACTTGCTGTGTCAGTATGAGTTTGAATCCCCAGCATGGTGTGCTACTGTCACCAGAGAACTGGGGGAGGTAGGGGGAGACAGGTGGACTCTGAAAGCTGGCTGGCCTGTTAGCCTAACCAAAGGGTGGTTTCTATTCACTGAGAGACTGTTTCAGGACAATGAGGTAGACACTTGATGTCCTGTTCTAGTCTCTTTATCCTTGTGCACAAACACACATTCAAGCACATGTACACACACACACAGACACACACACACACACACACACACAGAGAGAGGGAGAGAGAGAGAGAGAGAAATATAAAGAAAATTCTAAGGGTTTGAGCTCACAGATCCAATGGGTGTGATAAGAACTCATGTCACCATGAGATTTTATACAAGGAATGAAGAAAATCTTCTGACCTTTTCAAAGTTGCTTGGCTGAGAAAACATTTACCTCCCATGTACTTTCTTGAGTTCAAGACTAGCCAGGGCTACATAGGACTATCCTATCTCAACAATAGCAAATCAACAAAACAAACAGACCCCCCCCCCCAAGAATGCAGAGCCTTCTTACTGTGCTGGCACTCACACTAACTTTCAGCTTGTGGCCCATCCCTAGCCTGTGAGTTAGGAGAGAAGCAATCGCCGACCTGATGTGTGTATCAGACCCGTGGGATCTAGATGAGATGCTCTCAGAAGGATGTCTTCAAGGAAGACAAACTATGTGAAGAAGTTATGCCTGTATTGAGAGAAGTTTGAGTCTTAGGGAAGTTCTCAGCTGTGTGGCAATCTAAGCAAAGGAAAAGCAAGGCATGGGCTGATGGAGCGTGCCCAGAAAGCAACCTGCTTGAGGAAGTAGTTCATGGAGAGAGTCCATCCTAGACTAGTCATGCTAAATGTCATCATTCATCATTTGATGGGCAACACCACGGACCCAGGAAGCAGCTGACAATGTTGCTTTTGTTTTGTAAATACTGAAAACCACACTCCTCGGGTTCATGGGGCTCGTGTTGTTGGAGGCAAAGTTTGAAGCCAGGCTGTCTGGGTTCACGGGTGTTGTGCTGAGAGTGACAGGCGGCTGTCACCTGAAGGTGATATTCCCGTGTAGATGGGAGACGCTGTGGGGAAATGGGAGGAAGTCGTACAGCCAAATTATACCCTCAAAGTAGGAAATACTAGATGATGTCAAAATGCAAAAGAAAACATGAGATAACAAAGAAGAATTTATATGAAAATATGGACTAGGAAGTAGCTAGAATTGAGAGTGGTAAAGGCTTGGTACAGGCTGCATTTTTCCTTTCAGCTTTATGGAGCCATTTGACTGTGAGTGTGTGTGTGTGTGTGTGTGTGTGTGTGTGTGTGTGTGTGTGTGTGTGTTAGTATGTTCAGATCTGGTTTCTGAGCCTTGAGCTCACCGATTTGGTTAAGCTGGCTGTCCCAGAACTGGTGGTGGGGATGCTCCTGTCTCCATCTCTGCAGCACAAAGATTACAGGTACATATTACCATGCCCAACTTTAATTGTGGGTGCTATGGATCTGAACTCAGGTCCCTGTGCTTGCTCAGCAAGCGCTTTATCACCTGGGCCATTTTTTTTCTTTAAATACACAAGCACATAAGCATCTGTTTGACTATTGCTGGTAGTTAAATAAGGCTGTAAAGGCTAAAGGAGCCCCGCGCTTGTGCTAGGTAGAGGCAAAATTTGCTCGTTTAACTTCATGACTGTAGCTCTGGGGCTTGGCTGGTCAGGGCAAGTCTGGGAGGCACATTCTAGAAGGCTTTGCTTGTTGCAGGATAAACTCAAATTCTGCTGAGGTGCTTTGAAACATGAGTCTACTGTGTATGGATTACTTTAAGGGGAAGCAAAGTGTCTTGGCTGGAGTCTGGATTTGATTAGACAACAGTCAAGGTTGTAGGGTCAGTGGACATTCTAGAGCTGTGTCCGGCTTTATGGGTTCATAAGCAAAGCAGTCACCAGGGTCAAATTCATCTCTGGTGCGTGTTTATTGTCTCGTTCTTCAGCTACTGAAAAAAGTTACTGTTAATCAATGCACGAAACGAGCTGACTTTTCTTTTGCCCCTTGGAAGTGGGGAGAGGGGATGCTCTCTCCTCAGCACCGCTCTGGACGCTTCTGGTTCTCCAGTGCTTTACTCAGCATGGCCTGGGGAATGGTCTGAAAGGGAGCCAGGGCCTCAGCCCCTTCACCACCGCTCCTGCTGGCGAGGGAACTCTGCCTCCTGTTGAAAAGGCTTCTACTTAACCCTGTGGTGTCTGGAGAATAGGCCATTATTTTTCTGCTACTTCTTATTGCTATTGTCTTCATTATCATCATCATCATTATTAAAATGCTGAGTTCTCCACTGACAACCTGAGGATGCTGAGGAAATATGAATCTCTTTTATTAAGCATATACCCTGGGGCTGGGGCTTTGAGGGCATTATGAAGGCTGAGCGGTTGACTGTTTGGAACAGACATGGAGGAACTGAAGGGGTGTGTTTTGCTTAGAGAGACACTACAATTTCGAGAGGCCCCTTTATACTTCCCGACAGGGACAGAGACTCCTATGTCTCTCAAAGCAAGGCGGGGGATGAGGTCTCCTGCCTCATACTGTTGCCTCCATGACTGGTCATGACTGTTCAGGCTCCTGCTGGTGCAAGTATTGGCCCCTCCCAGCTAGAGTTAGCGCCTTGTCAAGGACTGCTGGCCAAACGTTTGACCAAACGATGACCCATTTTTCTGTCTCATCCCCTTTACATGCAAACTTGATGCCTGGCTTCAGGTACGTACAACACAGCTCTCTGGTTGGCTTTATGAAAACAAACGGGAAATGCAGGAGAAGGAAGGCCGGTGGCTCAGAGCAGCAAGGACATGCTCCTAGTGGTACCCGAGAGTTCCCATGGGATGCATGCAATCAAGAACAAGAGAAACGGGCTAAACGGTTCTTAAGCCCAGAGACAGTTTGTGCCACAGCATAATCTTGTTTCCTTCAATGCCGTATATAATAATATTAAGGAGTAATTTTCTATATGTAAAGGAATTTTCTGGACCAGTAAAAAACTAAACGACTCTCTAAAGAGATTAACCTAACAAATGAATGTGCCGGTGTCCTTGAATCCCAACCAGACAGAGTTCTAGGTTGCTCATATTTATATTCCTGAGATTTACTAACCCTATGGTAAATAACACAATTTCTAACTTTATTAAAGTCATGAAAATTTTTTTCGACAATAAAACAAGAGTCCCCAAGAAAGAGGTCAGAAAAGGCCCTTCTATAGCTGTGTGTGGTGGTACGCACTTGTAACCCTAGTACCGGGAAAGCTGTAGTTGGAGGATTGAGCATTCAGGGCCAACCTTGGCTACAGAGTGAGACCTGGACTAAAGAATAACTAAATAAATAATAAGTAAATTGAAGGATGCTTTCATTATCTGTTCTTAAAGAGCATTTCTCTAGCTCTCTGGGCCTGCATAAGAGACCAGAACTGCTTCCTGTTTATGAGACTGAAATCATAAACAGACAAACACAGAGGTGCCAGCCCTTGTCGTAAGGGCATTTGCCTCTTGGTGCTTATTATTTTAAATAAGACTTCCTTTTTGTTATTGTTGCATTTAGACACAGGTCTTGCTACAGTAGTGTTTTTTCATTGGACAGTTAGGTGGGGAGCATTAGAACAGGGCCTCAGGGAGTGAGGCTGGCAGCCTGAATTCATTTGTAGGTGACTACGGTCCAGGTGCTCCTGGCAACACGTTGCAGAGGGGACACCATCAATCCCTCTGGGAAGTTTCCCGAAAATCTTTTCTAGCATTTAAGCTTGTCTCACTGCTGGGACCCCCAGGCCCTCTCATGTTCTCAGACTCTTAGTCTTGAGGCTTAGCAAGGCCAGCTAGAGGTCCTTGACACCACGTGGTGGCGTATCGTTTGGGAACCATCCATTTGGTGTGACACACGCCAGTCCCTGTGTGTCCTTGCGGTAGTATTTTCCCTTTACAGCCACCACGGAGTGTGCCCAGAGCCCACACTTAGGCTTGGCTCTTTTCTGGGCAGAAGGAAATTCCAAGTCTTCCCCTTTGGTGAACAAGAGTACATACTAAATTCCCTCCTCCTACCCACCCAAGACAAGAGTGCTTGAATCCTGCGGGTTCCCTGAGGTTCAGTAACCAAGGCCAACAGAACAAAACACTGGGCTGCTTAGGAGTCAGGGTTGCAGACCTGCTGTGGCCTGACTGGTTTGCCGCCTTCTGCCGCTGCCACTGGCAAGAACCGGCTGTAACGTTTATTGTTTCTGGCCAGTCTCAGAATAAATGCTTATAGGAAGCTGTCAAAGTGAGCCTGGTATTAGACTTTAAAGGTCAATTGGGGGTGGTTTAAATAAAGGCACCTGCTCGGAGTTGTGCAGAATAACGGAACTCTTAAGTGAGAAGTCAAAACAGAACATTGCTGGCTGCCGGCGGTGCCCTGCGCTGTTAACCTTTCATGGGCAGTCACTGGAGGAGATGAGTTATGTTTCCCGGGTGGAACTCTTTCTCTGAGAAGGTGGGTGGTGGCACGGATCTATTTTTATTAAGAAGGTTGGCAAAGCGCACTGAAACGGCTGTTTGCCATCATGTCTTCCCTGGCCTTTGATGAGGTAGATTAATGGGGGGGGCATCTCTGCGACATATGGTTGGACGGGCTTTGTCATTCTTGGGCAAGTTTGCCATTATCCTTCTGTCTTCATTTTCTCACTTCCTTGAACGTGATTTAATGTGCCGTGGCATGACGGAATCTCCTTAAACGCTGGCAGATTGCTTTGTGTGTGCGCAGGGAAAGCTATCCTATTTATTAATTACAGCCTGCAGCCAATATTCACTTGGAGCTGTGAAGTGCGCAGCCGTGGGAGGTGCACAGGAGGGGCTGTGAAGACAGCCGCAGCTGTTGCTATGGGTAGGAATCGTTACTGGCATGCCCAGAAACTTTGAAGAAACACCAAGGGTAATTTTTAAAGCTTTATTTAATGAAAATTAAGTTCTGAGCAGCAGGGATTTTGTATTCCCTTTGTGGAGAATGAAGATTAATCTGGCTCTGACCGAATGCCTGAAGAGCAGGTTCCACATGCAAGGCACAGAGTGTCCCACAAAGGGGAGGATCGGTCTATTTTGTTCTCGTCAGCTCCCCCTGGCAGGGACTGCTGCTGTCGGACAGTAGGAAGATGTATGCACACCTGGCTCTTGGTGTCCACTCCTGTAAGATGGGGAGACACAAAGGCTGCCTAGCTCATTTCTCCAGGTAGCTAGAGGCTTTGCAGTGTCGGGCCTCAGCCCAGTGTTATTGATGGCACAGGTCGCTGCAGGTAGCTCAGGTAGAGCAGGTTTCTTGGAAAGGATTGGTAGAAAACTTCCCAAAGATAGGTGTTTCCACGGGCAAAGATGCTGCAAGGCAGCCAGGCTACAAGGAAAGAAAGAGGGGCAGGAGATGACGAGAAAGGAAACTGAGGTCTGCGCTGGCCAGACCTGTAGCACTCTTTCCTCTCTCTCTCTCTCTCTCTCTCTCTCTCTCTCTCTCTCTCTCTCTCTCTCTCTCTCTCTCTCTCTCTCTCTCTCTCTCTCTCTCTCTCTCTCTCTCTGCCTGCTTTCGAGCACCTCCCACATCCTTGACCCATGGGTGTAGCCTTCACTACCTGTCAAGATGCTAAGACTCACCTGCTTCTGTTGACTAAACACTAATGGGTGCCCGCTGTGTTTGGGCATGGTATAAGCTGCTTCCCTTAGTAGAAAGTTAAGGCAGTAATCAGAAAAACAGAGCAAACAAGTCAATGAACTGTTGTGTGAAGGGAAAGTGTCACAAGGAAGGGGATAGAGATCCACAGAAAGTGAGCCGGCTATGTGGTCAAAGGAGGGTTGCAATCTTGAGCGCTAACCAGAACAGCAAGGCAGAGATCTAAGGAAGTTTGACTTGGGGCAGAGGGGTCAGCCTGTCAGGAACAACTAGCGTATTGGAGGGGCAGCCCAGAGCCGTGGTATCTGGAGCAGAGTGTGCACGGAGATGCAGCAGGATTGAAGGTCTGAGACCGATTGGGAGAACTCACAGATGGGCTTTGTAGCATGTTCTGTGATGGGCACTTCTCATCTAGAAGAAAGGAAGAGCCAGGGACCAGAAAAGACCTTAAATTGGGGACTTGCCGTATCTGTTTAAAAGATCACTCCAGTGCGAAATGGCAGGATGGAGAGGGCAGGAGTGGAAGCGAGGAGGGGGGGCAGGGGGCAAGTAAAGGAACCCCCTTGAGAGGTAACAGTGGAGAGATGGCAGCAGGGTTGGTGCAAAGTGACCATCGGATGTCACAGTTTGTGGATCACTTGGATGTGAGAGGCTGAGGGAAGGATAAATCAAAGCCGATGACAAAGCCCCTGCCAGAGGCACTGGCTCCATGGGTTTTCATTGACAGACGTAGGGAGGACTCGGAGAGCAACAGCAGGGGATTTCATTTATCCTGTGGCTGTGTTAAGTTTGAGATGCCAACCAGCGGGCAAAGGATGCCACACTGCTCCTTAGATGTCTGACTCTGGATCGGGGGGAGGGGGGGCAGGACTGGATGGCAGCTAGTTCTATAGTGTCTAGCTCCAATGACCTGGTGGGTATGCTTACCGGGCAGAGAAGAAGCCTAAAGGTACTTCCTGATGGATGTGGGATCTCCAAACATAGCCAGGGAGACAGCAGTATGTAGGAAGTCAAAGGGAATTCGGTGTCTGTCTCCACCACAACACACAGGGCTCCTTCACGCCTGCTCTGACCTTTTATCCTAGTCAACGGAGTTCAAGAAAAATAGGTCAGACTTTGTGGGCAGAGCCACGTTGTTTGAGAAAAGGCCTCCAGCTCCCGGAGATCTACCCACCCACACTTTACCTCCTAAGTGCTGGAATTGAAGCTACATCCAGCTTCGAATCTCATTCTGAGAGTTAGATCTAGAATGAACTTTCTTCTATAGCCAATGATGTGTTTTCTTAAAATGATGCTTTTTAAAGTGATTATAACATTCTGAAGTTCCCACTACAGGGCATTTAGGTTATTTCAATGTCTTTTGTATTATACATAAGGCTGTGCTAAATATCTCTTCCATTTGTCTTTCTGATACTTTATTATTTGCATAATAAAACTGTAGGATACATTCCTGGAAGTAAACTGAGTGACAAGATATAAAGAATGTGCAGAATCTACGTGTGGGCCGGTTGCTCTCCAGAAACTGCACCCTGTGCACTTGGGATTCCCCTAAACCCTCTCTAGAAACTTGCAGCAGGGTTTTAAAGTGTCTGGGGTCGTATGCCTTGACTCTCCTTTTTGTCCTGGGCATGGCCGTGAGGGCAAGCATCCCTCTCTGGGGCCTTTAGGCCGTGAGTCTGAGCACCTCTCTCTGGGTGTTAGGCCTGAGGCTGGACACCCCTCTCTGGGTGTTAGGCCTGAGGCTGGGCACCCCTCTCCAGGTCTTTTAGTCTATGCTCACATTCTGTAATTGTTGGCTCCTGTGCCCTGTGTGGGAGTTTTTAACTAGGTAGTTTTTAGGTAAGGTGATTCGTTTTCCCCAAAAGCACGGTGCCTGTTAAACGGATTATATAGGTCTGCGATCATTTCTTTCAGTCTCCTGTCTGTGATATATTGCTGGCTTTTCCTTTTCTCCCTGAACAGGAGTCGCCTATAGAGCTGTCCTGGACCCCTATTTTATTACTTTGTTAGACAGAGTCATATGAAACTATCATTTTTAGGGAGTTGGAAAGTGGCTGAATGTCAGAAACTTTTGGGTGGCTGAACCTGACATGTTCCTCCTGTAGGTCTGACTTTGTTCCCTTCTTTCTAGACCCTTCCTTCTGCCAAGGGTCACTCAGTCTGCGATGTGTGTAGTGATTTCTGTCCATCCCACCCTTGAAGGCGTCACGGTTCCCACAGCCTTCTCTGCCCGTCTCTCCGGCAGCATTCCGCACACCTGTTTCTTCCTGTGGTTTTCTTTATCATTCACAAGTGCACAACTCCTCAGTTGTCAACCTTGAGGAATTCTCACACCCGCATGACCCTACGCACGCAACAGGCTTAGCTCAAGATACAGGCTTCCACCACCCCGGGAACTCGCTCATACTCCTGGCCGGTCACTAACCATTATCTACCACCAGAGATGTTAACTGCTCTGACCTCTGTCACTACAGATGATTTCACATGGCCTTGAACTTCAAAGAAACACAATCGTACTTATGCCGTCTTCAGGTCTGGTTCTCGTCTCTCAGTGCAAAGCTCCCGACTATCTGTCTTCTGGGCGCGTCTGTGTCGTGTGTCTCCCGGGGGCGTGTTCCTTCTTATTGCTGTGTAGGGTTCCATTGTGTCAATATCTAGCTGGCAGGTTCTTCTGCTAATGGACACTTGGATTATTATAAAAATGCTTTTAACAGTCTTGAGCCAATTTTCTTTTGGAAATATCTGTAGGAATAGATTGCTGGTTTACGGGGTAGACATATTTAGTGTCCATAGAAAAAAGCAAGCGGTTTCTGGACGAACTTATTCCATGTTATGCTCTTTCCAGAAATATGTGAATTAGTGTGTTTGTAAAGGTCAGAACTTTTTTTTTTTTTTTTTGAGACAGGGTTTCTCTAGCCCTCACTGTCCTAGAACTCACTCTGTAGACCAGGTTGGCCTCGAACTATGCCTCCTGAGTGCGGGGATTAAAGGCTTGCACCACCACTGCCTGGTGTGTAAAGGTCAGAATTTACGGGGGTTGGTTCTTTGCTTCCAGCTTGAGGATCCTGGAGAGCAAACTCAGGCCAAGCGTCTCCACGTGCATCCACTAAGCATCTCATTGGCCCACATGTGTAAATCTTTGCAAAGAGGAATCTCTGAGATCTTGAACCTGACTGTCGAATGGCTAGGTCGAGTTGAGAGTATCGTCCGTTTCATCTTGTTTTCTTTTACTATCACCTCAGTACTGCCAGTAAAGAAGCGTGGGCCTCTTGTTAACTGCATTTCTACATACTTATACTCAATCTGTGTGACTGTGTGTGTGACATGCACATGTGTGACCATCTTACATACTGAGGCAGGCCCTTCACTGAACACAGATGCTGTTCCTATCAGTCTGACAAGCCAGGTGCTGGGGGTTTCGTGGCTCTGCCTCCTCAGCACTGAGATTACAGGCGGGCTGCCACACCCTGGCTTTCACGTGGCTCCTGTGAACCTCTGGCCCGCGGACGTTCATGAAAAACTGTGGACACCGAGCCAGCTCCCCGGACCCTCGACTTTCATTGTTTAAAACATAACGTCGCAGACTGTATTTTTTAATTTTAGTTTTTTCCTGGTTGCCAGCATGTGAGATCTATCATAGTTTGGCATACCAACTCTATCTCATTTCCCTTCTTAACTCATATCTTAGGTTTGTAGGCAGACTCCCTCGGGTTTGTTAGATACAAAACGTATATTATTTCTCTTGGCCATGTATTTAGGAGTAGATCACCAGCTTAATCATATTTCATACTAAAGAAGGCCTGCTTCTCTTTTTCCAACATTAATCTCTCTCCCCTTTCCACCACATCTCATGGTTTCTGTGTATCTTTCTCCCTTCACACTGTAGGCTGCTTGAGTCAATGCTCCAGCACAACGCTCTCAACACGGGGTGTTAGCACTGGGGCTGGCTATGTGAGTGATATTAGGGAGGACAATGGGATTATTATTATCAACTGTTGTGTTGTATGATTAGTAAAACAACCCCCAGGAAAGGGAACTGGTTGAAACCATTTTTTAAGTTGGTCCACCTGGATTCATGGCTTGGCTTGTGGCTCTGTTTTGTTGGCGTTCATTGTATCATTTTTATTTTTTTTCTATAGACTTTTGCTAGTAGTTTGAGATGTCCAAAATAGCAGTGACTGTTTCTCCAGGGCAGCCCAGGAGCAAACAGTTCCCTGCACTGCACTGACTTCAGTCCCAACCCCACAAGCTTCTGTTGGTTGTAGGAAACAACAAACAACAACAACCATCAAACCACCGCCCACAAAACCTCCTCAGTGCTGCTGGAGCGAAGCCTGGGAGAAGCTCAGCTCTCAGCTTTGGATTCCAGCAGGCTGCGTTATTTTTAGATTTCTGTTCTGCACTTGGAGTCAGAGGAGTGAGAGAGTGTGGAGCTGAGTGGGTGGTGGTCTTTACCTGGAAGCAGGAGCCCTTGTCCTTCCTGGAGGTTCATGAGGCTGAAGGGGCAGCCCGTGTTCTGCAGAGGACTCCAGGGCCAGGGGAAATGTGGGTTGGATTCTGATAGCTGTTCCTGCATTTGGCTGCACTGGCCATTTTTCTTGTGAATTTCACTTTTCAGGAGCAGATTTGTCTCTGCGAGCTGCAGGGAGCTGTCAGGGCGTTTAGTAGGGGCAGGCGAGGAAGGCAGCTTGATTGGCAGGGCTCGCTCTCTGATTTCCCTCTGCCTTGGTCGTCAGCCTTTTTCTATCAGATGGAGCACTTACATGTACGTTACGGTTTTGTGAGTGAGTTAATTGAGAAACTTGAAAAAGGTTACACATGTAGTTTGAAGGTGACGTTAGCCACTTGATTGTGCTCTAGGTAGGAGTCTGTGTCCAGTCTTTCAGCGGCTGCCGAGGATCCGTGTGGACATGGGCGTGAAGCAGTTAGCCAGTTCCTTGTTGCTGGTATTGTTGCTGAAGCTCTGCTTTCTGTCTTTACCGAGACAAACCCCGCGGTGGGTGTTGTACATCGGTCTCGAGCACCTCACTGGTCACTTCCTAGAGTGAGTTCTCAGAACGGAAGTGCAGGGCTCATCCGATCACATCCCGCCTTTGACGTATACCGCCAACCTTCTCTTCATAAAACCCAACAATTTATATTCTCATCAACATCAAATTGAAAACATTTTCTTAACTGTGCTATTGCCAGCATGATTTTTGTAAGTCTTTTAAAAGGTTTAAAAATTGATTTCTGCTTGGCAAATAATAAATGTATAAATGTATCGACTACAGTAATGATTTTTCCATATGTGTTTATATTGGAGAACGAGTACACCCAACTAGTTAATGTTATTTCACATGTCTTTTATTCTTTCCACGCTGAGAACATTTAAGATCCACTTTGGAAATTGGGAATTAGGGAGTACATCAGCTGCAGTCCCTCTGTGGACAACACCTGCTAATCTCGTGTAATCAGACGGGCCTACTTTACACCTGGGACATCTTCCTAGTCTCCCACCCAGCCGCCCCCAGCAGCCCTGATTGTGTGCAAACCTCTACAAGTTTGGCTCTGTAGATCGCTAGGATTGTTCCGTATGAATCTTTCTGTGCCTGGCTTAGCACAGTGCCTCCCAGGATCGTCTATACTACCACAATCAACAGAATGTCATTCTCTTTTAAGGTCCACTAGTGTCCCACCCCACTGGTCCCCCCACTACCATGTTTCTATTCATCCGTGGGCATCTGTAAGGTTGGTTCTCTGTGCTGACCACAGTGGACAGTGATGCAGTGGGCGTGAACATGATGACGTGTGTCTCAGATGCCAGCGTTCATTTGTTCTTCTAATGTGATGACCTTTAACAACTCCTGCCTCAGTCTCTCAATGGCCCGGGTTACAGGCGTGCACCCCCATGCCTGATTCTGACATGCCACTGTCAGTTCATCTGAGATTATGCCCTGAGGAGACCCTTCTGGGTCCTGGCGGTTGCACTTTCTGCGAGGAACGGCCACGCTGTTTCCCAGGCTGCTGTCTTCGTTTATGTTCCCGCCAACATCATTCCAGGGTCTCTTTCTCCATTCTTGCTGCTGTTTCTAACGCCTCAGGAGGTAAAGCATTGCCGTGTAATTTGCATTGTCCTTACAGGTGAAGGTGAATACTTTTGCGTATAACTACTATGTGCATATCTTTTTGAGAAATATCCATACGGGTTCTTGGCACACTGAACGAGGTGGTGCACTTATGCTCTCTCTATTCAGCTGCTTGTGGAGAGTAGCTCTTCCCAGATGCACAATATAAAAAATGTTCTCTCCCGGCCTGTGAGCGATTTCCACTCGGTTGCTTCCTTTGCTGCAGAGGCGCTCTTCAGCCCAGTGCGTTCCATTTGTCTATTTTTACTATGTCTTTGAGGTCAGAGACAGTACGCAGTCACTCAGACATGTCAGGGTTCACTGTGAACTGTGAAATTATTTTATCTTACGTTATGGATATCGGTGTTTTGCCTGCATGCATGGCAAACACGTTACATGTATGCAGTGCCATTGGAGGGCAGAAGGGGTGTTGGAGCCCCTCAGAGTGGACCTGCCAGTGAGTATTGGGACTCAAACCCAGGTCCTCTGGAAAAGCACCTGGGGCTGTTAACCACTGAGCCATCTCTCTAGCCCCTGTTGGGGATTTTCTCTTGAACTTTTGTGGATTTGTATTTTTGAGAGAATTATAAGTTAAATGAATCAGAATCCAGTCAAAGTGGGAAACTAAATCTGTTTCTAGTAGCAGAGACTCCATACTGGGAGCTGTATCTGTAGATGCTGGGGACCTGACAGAGCCTAAGGGACAGCAGCAGGAAGTCATCTTTGCAGGCAGAGGGAGAGCTGTAGAGGAACTCAGACAGAAGCAGGGGGAAGGACCCAATCCGGCACACATTGCCAGTACAAACGCTTCTTGAAAACAGAGCCCTTTCTTCCCTAGAGTGACCTACTAATGCTTGTATCCACAATGGGCATATGGAACACACCTGTGGCTAGATGGAGGCCAAATCAAAAGGTGAGTCTTCATATTCAAAATCTTCAATTTAAAGCCACCATGAATTTTATGTTAAGATTCCAAAGAAAATCTGCTGGATTTTAAATGTCAGCTACTCCTGAATTCACAAATAGTTAATACCAGATGCACACAAAAACTCAAGGTATCCTTGGGAATCACAAATCTGATCTTTAAATCTAACACAAAAGTGCAAACCTGAATTATTTCCTCATCTGATATTTCCATCTTCCTGTTGTGTGGATGGGAAGCGGGGTGAGGGGACATGTTTAAACAGAAGTGAGCCGAGATAATCGTCTCCTGTAGGCGGTGGGTGCCTCCTTGGCCAACAATTTAAGACCACATGTGCTCGTAAGCCCAGTGCTCTTAGGGCAAGACAGAGTGAGACAGAGACAGGAGGATTACAGGAAGTTCACAGGCCAGACTGGTGGGTGTGGTAGTAAACAACAGAGGGGCTCTGGCCTCAAGAAGATGGAAGCCAAGGACCAACAGGTTGTTCTCTACCTGCACATGTGTGCTGTGGTATGAATGTGCCATCACACACCCACGCACACACACACACACACACGCCCACCCCACAGTCAAAAGCTGTCATTCTCCTGCAGTGCAAACATCTCTGAATAGCCTCTACTGGGCAGCTAAGTATTATTAGACAAGACATGGAAAATAAGCCAATGATCAAGACACATGTTTTTTTTTTTTATTATTAAAACAATTGTTTTAGAATAGACAGAATGAAGAAATCAGGTAGTAACAGAACCTGGAATAATTGTCCGGGCACAACAAGCATCTTTGGACTGGATGACAAGAGGTGGCCTTGCTGGGGAGACAACAGCAGCTTGAGCCTAGGGAAGAGCATTGCAGGCAGCTGAAAAGGCCCTGAGGTCAGCTGATGCTGCGATGGGGAACCTCAGCTGTCATTTCTAGGGAACAATGGATACAGATGTGGCCAATGCAGATGTGAAGGGATGCCAAATGGATGAATGGCTCGAGACCAGTTTACTCAAGGGCTGTTAAAAAAGGCTTCCTGCAACTGGAGTCCAGACAGAAAGTGATGTTAGGGGACGAAGGAGAAAAGGGCATGAGGAATAGGTTGGATACTGTGAAAGGGGCGCAGTGTGCTTGCTTGATGAGATTGGTGAGTTCTTTGTTCTCTGCTCTTCCATTGTACAACTGCTTCCTGCAGGAGCCAAGGTGTGTTAGCTAGTGCAACAGCACACACAATTGAACTCTTGACTCTTGTGAGGAGCAGGTGTACCCTGTGCAGCATGCAACGTACACCATATACCATATAGCATATAGCATATACTGTACAGTGTACACCGTACACCATATAGCATACAGCATATAGCATACAGTGTACACCGTACACCATATAGCATACAGCATATACCATACAGTGTACACCGTACACCATATAGCATACAGCATATACCATACAGTGTACACCATACACCATATAGCACACAACATGCAGCATAAACCATAGGCTGCCTCAGCCACAAGCTCAGCTGACTTTGCAGCACACTTTCCCACAATTCAAAAGCTGTCCATCCGCTCCGGTGGCAGGAGGCAGCTGAGATTCAGCTGTTATGTCTTTATGAGGCTTTCTTCCTTGAATGCCCTGTCTGAAAGGAAATTGTGTCAAGGCTATATAAGGGCAGTTGGTGTGTGTGTGCACATGTGTGTATGCATGTGTGTGTATGCATGCACATTCACACTTGGGACAAGCTGATGCTTAACCGCTTTAAAAATACACAGCGTAGCAATGAGAAAAAGGCCACAGCAGGATTCAGCCTTTGAGTGACGTCTCTTCCCAGTGGCAGCTGGTCTGAGTTAGAACTTGTACCATAGGTAGCAGGCTTTTGCAGTGGCAGAAGGGGTGGTGGACCCGCTCTCTCCCCGGTAAGGACCAGGCAATGGCAAGGATGACTTTTTAACTGGGGTAGTTTGATCGGTCAAGCAGATAACTTGATTTTTTGTCTCTTGATTTCTCTAATTGGAAAGATTTCTATCTGTCTTTGGTAAATCTATTTTAAAATGTGAACAATTTGAGTCTGTGCAGCCAGAAGGAATAGAAATGATATAGGGATTGGTGTCCAGTCCATGGAGGTGGAGAGCTTGGAGGGGTCAGAAGGTCACAGGAACCTTGGAAAGATGGCATTAAGAACTAGCAATTGGTCAGGCAGCTGTTTCCTTTAAGAGCTGGGCTGCATAAAGACAGCTCTCTGTGCGATGCTGTGTGTGCATAATGGTTTTGACTGAACACAAATGGGTGTGTTTTTCATGAGTGGTAACGTGTACAGAGCTCAAGTGACTTTCTCAGAGCACAAGCGTTAGGTGAAGGCTTCCTATTTGGACAAGCTGCAGGCCAGGTGAACTTTGCTCTGCTGCTGGTCTCTACCCCCCCCCCAAGCCCCCCAGGGAGATTTTGTAAATGAATGTATCTCTTGTTAAAATAAATGACAATAATAACAAAACAGCTATTGATGTAATGAATGATTTTCCTCATTATGAACTAAGCCTTACAAGGGCACAGCTTTGTGTTGTCTTTAATGTCTTGTCCTGATGCCAAATCACTGGCAGAGCTGGGATGCAGTGATAAACTGAAGCTGTCCTAAGAACCGGCTGGGGCATGGCTGAGTGGGGAGAGTGCTTGCCTAGCAAGCACGAAAACCTGGGGTTGAGCCCCATCACTGCATAAAAACTGGACACAGTGATGCATGCCTGTAATTCCAGTACTCAGCGAGGTAGAGGTCAGGGGAATCAGAAGTTCAAGACCATCCTGGGCTACATAGCAAGAGTTGGAGATCTATTTAAAAACAAAGAAGTTCACAAGAGACCATAACTCAGCACTTTAGTATTTCAGTTACACTCTGGGGAAGTGAGCAAGTGGACCATTTTGGGGTCATGCCTTTCATCCTAACATTTGGGAGGCAGAGGCAGTGAGTTCAAGGGCAGCCTGGTCTACACAGCAAGTTCCAGGCCAGCCAAGGCTACAGAGTGAGACCCTGCCTCCACACAAAACAAAATGAATGATCAGGGCAGTTCTGGGACCTGTCTTGTGACTGTTTCGTGTCCTACCTAATTGCCCCCACGGGGTCGTTTCAGTGTTGATTAGCGGCAGCAGAGAAGGAGAGTAAATGGCTCGTTGTCCTGACGCTTGGGTAGATCCAGCAAGCTGAACCTAGCAGGTGACAGAACCCCAGAGTGCCCTAAGACTGTCCTTCCAAGAATAGCAGAGCCTCATCTAGTTTTGAAATCATGTATAGTGGAAACCTTCAGAAGTCTGTAGACTGCTCTGTTTGGAAACGTGATGCTTTGGGAATGGGCTGGCTTTGTTTTCTTTGTGGGAGAGCAGTGGTGATATTTATAATATTGCAGATAGCTCCTAGAGCCCAGGGGAGTTTGAAATTGGGGACAAGGCAGTGGGATAAAAAAGCTGAATTCCAAACAGAAAACTCTCTGTGGACACACTGAAGGCAGGATGAACCTGGGCTTATTTTTAAGCACTTGGAAACAGAGGGATGCCCTCTGGGAAGGCTTGCGGAGAGTTGTTGGGAATCAGGCTGTAGTGGGGGAGAGAAGTTGCTACCACTCCACCCTGAGCTAACAGGCAGTCACCTTCGTGGGAGGTGGTGTCTGCGTGTAGGGCAGTGGAAACACTCGGGCGGATATGAGAAAGGAACCTTGCTGATTGAATCAGGACCAAGCAGTGTGGCTTTCCAGATGAGCAGATGGAAATCTGTCTCGTGTGCTCAGCAGCTCTATTTTGAGCCCGGAGAACATCTCCCCAACTGTTTCTTTCCTCTCTCCCAATTCCATCTCCAGACCTGGAAGCCCCTCTGCTCTTTAGTTTTCTCGATTTACTGGTAGGGTTGGCTCCAAAGCTGTACCTTGAGGTTTCTTGGCTGTGGGCTGAGAATTATCCACTGTGGTACTTGAGTAGTTAGGACTCGAGTGACTAGGGGGTGGTGCAGGCTTCTCCAGGAATACCAGCTGGATGAGTGAGGGCGTGGGCAGAGAGGGAAGCTCACTGAGAACACAACCCCAGCCACTGAAGTGTGAGCTTTCTTCAGTAGGCTGGCCGCTGGTGCCTTGCACACGGCTCGCACGTTGTTAGAGGACAGTCGGCATCGCTGGCTGGTATGAAATTCTTGGGCATTTAAATTTTATTTTATGTATATGAGTGTTTTCCTTGCATGTATGTCCATGTGTGTGCCTAGGGCCTGTGAAATCCCGAAGATGGCATCAGATTTCCTGGAACTAGAGTTGTGAGCGGCCATAGGGTGCTGGGAGCCAACTCCTGGTTCTCTGGAAGATCAGTCGTTGCTCCAGCCTGTTTCAGGTACCTCTTATCATGAGAAAATCAGCTTAGTTACTATAGAAAACTGAGATAGGTACCTGACAGAGCTGTACATGTATGCTGGCATACACATGTGTTCTCTGTGTACGTGTGTGATGCACGCATGTGCACATACACACCTCTGCAGGCTTGAGCAGCTGTGCGGATGTCTGAATTACACCTCATAAGCCCTGAAGTTGAAATATGGGATCTTGTATTTCAAGGAAAGGAAAAGAAATGATACTTCCATCTGTTTTTTTTTTCAATGCTTCATTTCTGGAGAAAACTAAAATTTAAAGATAAGTCTGTATCCTTTCTTTCTGTTTTATTTTGCCCATGTAGACCAGCTCTGCTAAGCTGAGGGTCCTAGGACTAAGTTAACACACCTACCCACCAGGTTGTGCCAACTGCTTTTGACATGGCTTCTGCTCTTATTGATGATGGCATCACTAGTCTAAGTGATGCTAGAGTATCAGTTGGGAGTCCCTTCTTCCTCAACGTCACCGTGGTCACTGTGGTCGTAGAGGACATGTCTGCCTACTTTCAGAGGAGCATAAATACAGAAAAGGTTCTCATGCTACCCTAAGATCTTCCAGCAGTCCCTGAGCTGTGGCAGGAGGAGGGGCTTCACTAAGTGTCTGAGTGACTAGTTCTAATTAGTGGGCAGAGGTCTAGATGAGTACCTGAGCTGTGGGGGTCACAATCCCTTTAAAACACACACTGAAGCTGGGTGTGGTAGTGTACATCTTTAATTCCAGCACAAGGAAGGCAGAAGCAGGTGGATCTTTGTGAATTTGAGGCCAGCCTGCTCTACACAACAAGTTCCAGGCTAGCTGGGGCTACCTAGGGAAGACCCTATGTAAAAATAAAGTACAGAACTCTCGTTGCTTTTGTCTTCATGGCTTTATGGCTCCTTCGGTAACAGGTACTGGGAAGGACACAGATGAGCTCTGTCCCTTTAGAGCTGTCTGGCTGATTTTCCTCTCCCTGCTCCCTGTAAGGTCTTGTGGGAGAGTAAAAGCAGGGACCCTGTTCTCCAGGACCTGTGGTGAACTTGGCATGGCATGTTCTTGTCATGGGAGAGGTGAGGCAAGGATTGGGTAAAAACAGGAACTCTGAGTGGGACCCCTGCCTCCCAGCCCCTGCTACTACTCGTCAGTGAGTTGGACAAGCTACTTAGCATCTCTGTGAAAATTTCTACACATGTGAAATTTGGCTGAAGGCAGTAACTGCTCCGAGGACTAATACGTGTTTGTCCTTAGGACACTGCCTACTCCACAGCTGGGTGGCATACCAGCGTTTGCTACCAATACTGATGTTTTTACCATTACTGTGTTCCAGCAGTGTCTGCGGTGTGCTCTGAGGTGGGTGGAGGTGGCAACTCTGTCATATAGTACAGGAAATGATTTTCCTGAGCAGTTCTACCCACGGTTACCCTTACTCTTGACCCTGAGGTTTTAGAGAGAATGGACTTTCGTTACTGTCTGCCCCATGCCATCTGGTTTTGACCTATACCAGTTACAATATAAAAGGTTGGGCAAGCATCTTGGAAAGGGGGAATAGGCCTACTGCAGAGAAGGATAGCAGGCATGATTTGCTTGGGACACTAAGACCTATACCAGAAAGATATGACTAGCCATACACTGGTTCTTCTTGGGCCCTTCTTGCCCCAGTGACATCTGTTTGAGGAATCTGAAGGCAAGTTGGATGAGGAATAAAGCTGTCTTGCAGAAGCAACCCATGGCCATACCTCAATCCCTGGCAACGGGAGGCTCCGGAGCTGGAGGAGTTAACTCAGGGCCGCGGCAGCTGAACGTGCTGCATAAACACCATTTGGGAATGAGATCACTTCTGTTTTGGGAACCTGAAGGCAAACACGGTTACATTTGCTCTGTAATCATTGCCGGGTTTGAGACTGTTTATGTTTAGAAACTCGTGCTGGAATATTTATCAGTCGGGTGCTGAAACCAAGCCTGGCTACTTCTGCCAAAAAGGAACCCGTTGGAGGCATGGGGTTCTTCCCGGGACCCGAAGGAAACCCATGGAGTGTGTGGGGCCCGGCCTCATATACGCTAGTTCTGAGGGCTCGAGGGCAGTCTTCTCCAGACTCTTTTCAAGATGAATCAGCTGCAACCATTTTCCTTTGTGGTCCTCTGCCACTGGGGATGAGACTCCTGGGTAGCCTGCTGCTTGGTCAGGAAGGGCCCCCATGAATGCCAGTGTGTCTGTGGAGAATGTAAGGACGGTTACCGAGGAGCTGATGGGTGATTGATTGCCCTGGCTGTCATCTTACAGCTAAGGTTTCCTGTCTTCTAATCTTTTTTTTTTTTTAATGGTTCTACATTTGAGCTTTTAGAGCAAGCTCGGGATTGTAGGCCCATCAGCAACTGTGAATACAAGAATCCATGAGAGCTACATGGAGGCACAGGTGGAGCTGGGCTCCGTGCGTCTTCACGGGAGGTTGGGAAGAGTGGCTGAGTCGGCGTGTGCTGCTGTGCCAGAACAAGGAGGACTAGATGATGTATAAAGAAAAGTTTGTTTCCTCATAGTTCGGGAGGCTGGGAGGTTTGCTTGTCTGGTGTTGGCTGCTTTGGGTTCCTGGATGGTGTCTTCTCACCACACCCTTGGTAGGGGAGGTTGCTGTGAAGTCCCAGAAGGCAGAAGGGCCAGCTTGCGGACTGTGTGGCATATCTCTCATATAGAGCCCCTTGTCGCACTCCAGGGGAAAGAGTCATTGTGGTTAAGCACCTTTTGAAGACCCCAGCTCTGGTACTGTTACACTGGTCATCACATTTCAACAGCTGTGTTCTGGAGCGCACATTCAAACCGTCGCTCTGGTCTCAGTACACCTCACACACTCGGGTCTGTTTCTCTGAGACTTCTCAACAAGAGCTTTAAATATTTTGACGTTTCTGTGGAACGACAATCTTTAAAACGTATCCCTTTGTCCATTTAGTCTCTCCACTCATTCTGCTTGTTTGCACTGGGAGTGAAGCCGGACTTCACGAGGCAGGGTCTCCTGAGAAAGATCTGGAGGCAGGCCTCACGTAAAAACCGCACAGTTGTGTGGAAGCCAGAAGACAGCAAGTGCTGTTTCAGACAGAGGAACGCTTGGGAAGCTGGTCTTCCCGCGGCACGCGTGATACCGCACGTGAACTGAGAGCAGCGATTTGGATTCAGCTGGACGATTTAATCTTTGATGCGCTGCTAATGGTGTTGTGGGTTTTATTGGCTCTAAAGTTTGGGATTTAATTTGTACAGCTGTTCTTAGAGTACACGAGGCTTCGTAGGTCATTTTGTGCTTCTGTGTGTTTGGCTGAGTTAATAAAAGTCAGCTCTGGGGGTCCTTGAGGCTTTCTTTCTCTTTAAAGGGGAGCACTTGATTCAAGGTTTGTAGATGCTGACCTGGGGGAGATAGTTACCACCCCCTAACTCCATCTCTTCGTGAGGAGCCCTTGTCACGGGGCTACTGAGCTGACCGTAGGACTTGCTGGTCCCATATTATGAGACATGAAAAAAGGATTGAGAAACCGGTGGCTCAGTCATCCTTTTCCATGAAGAAACATACTGCTTCTCCTACCATAGATAAGAGAGCTGCCTGCGTCCAGCTGAACCCAGCGTAGATCAGCTAAACTCTGATCATGGCAGAGGACTGATCAGCAGAGAGAGGCCTGTGACTGTTGCAAAGCACTGTGGGGCAAGAGCTGAGCGATACAGTCTAGCACACTGGTTGGTCTGCAGCACCCCAGGGTGTATGTATCTAGTTATCGTTCTAGTTGCTAGAGCCAGAATATGTGGCAGAAGCCACCTCAGGGAAGCAGGGTTTGTTCGGGCTCATGGTTTTTTTTGGGGGGGGGAGGTCATCAACCCATCGAGGTCTGAAAGGCTTGGTGTGACTTGGTCCCTGGTGGTGGGAGGCTGCAGTATGGGTTCTTCCTATTCTGATGAATCAGGAAGTAGAGATGAGACTAGGAATAGGGCTGGTTTTGTAGCCCTCCAAGACCTGTCCTCGGTGACCCTCCTCTTACAGTCAGACCCCATCTCCTTATAGGTGCCATAGCCTCCAAAACAGTGTGACCTGCCAGGGGCCACGTGTTCAGACATGTGAGTGTGTGACATTTCCTATCAGCCTTACATCACTAGAGCATATCAGCATGGGATTTAATTCTTTTCTCCCAGTGCTGGGGATTGAACCCAGGGACCAGCATCAGGCAGGCAAATGTTCTGCCCCCACGCTACATGCCTAGACTAAAAGAATTGGGTTTCACCAAACACATTATGGGCCAGTCATAGTCATAGTTGCTAGGGCCACAGCACAGAAAAAGACAGACCAAGTCTCAGAAGTGCAGGAAGCTCAAGGGTATGTTTTTGCTTCAATGAGGATGAGCATTAATGGAGATTTCCCCCTTTTCACATATTCCTTCCACTCTGAGGCTTTTGAGAAGAGCAGCAGTGTAACCAGAAAGACGTGAACTCATTTGTGTATGGGTTTACGTTGAGCAGAAGAGTCAGGAAGTGACATGGCTCCCGGGTTCTCCCCATTGTCACCGTCATTAAGGCTTTTACTCCCTTTGGTGCATGTGTAGAAATGTCTAGAAAGAACGTAAAAATAGAAGATAAAATGAAAACTATCATCTGGTCTACCAATCTCATCCTTGGTTGATTTTGCTTCATACGGCACTGTGGCTGGGTTCTGTATCTAAAAATAATCGCCCTGTGTACGTGCGACTTCTCCAGGGTAAGTGGCTGTGTATGAGCTGATATTTATGTGTGCCTGGAAATTCTGCCGACTGCGGAGGTCTGCAGCAGCTGATCTGGAATGAAAACAGTCCTGGGAAGAGAATCTGAACACAGCGTTGAATACATTTAAAAACATTATTCAAATGACTGCAAAAGTTCAGTTTCATGAAATGAGAACAACCGGGAACGTGGAGCAACTCTTCACGTATCTTGTTCTAGGAGGAGCTGGGCTGAACTGCAGCTGAGCGTTCCCAGTTCTTAGAGGCCCAACATTCCAAGCCCGGGTAAGGAATCAACTGGAAAGGGAGCCACCAGTGTCCAGGCTGGTGCTGGGAGGGTAGTCACAGATAGGAGGCAACCACGAAAACACTTTGAAACACAGCTGAACTGGGCACTTTCTCACCTGTGTGATCAGCTCTGTGTGTGTAAGGCCCAGTGTGTGTGGCATACAGCTGGTGGGGAGTCTACACAGTCGTGTGGCTCTTTGCTCCCCTGGGAGATCCTTTGGCAGGGGTGTCGGTGGTTCTCAGTAAGGACCTGCTATTCCCCCTTCGCCCCTCTGCAAACTCGACCTGACGTTTTCTTTCTCACGAGAGTCCCTGCTTGCTCAGGGCCTGTGTCCTCACTTTTGCGAGATGGACTGTGTATCTGGGGATAGTTTAAGTAGGAGTTCTGGACTACACCAGGTTTGCAGGACTGGGGAAATGGAAAGAAAACAGAGGGATTAGAGAGTGACACAGAGGCGAACGGCATGTGTGTCCCACGTACGGAAGGCACGCTGGAAATTCTTTCTACCAGGAATGCCCTAATCTGAAGGTTGGAGATGAGGCCGACCACCAGATGGGGTGATGCAGCCAAGCCTTGAGGCAGATTTGGGAGCAAGGCAGTTGGCTAGAGACGATGTTTGATTTCTGGTTAGAGTGAAGGCTTTGCTTTGCTTGAGTTAAGCCCTAGTGCGGATGAGTGACGGTAACGTGATCCTGAAGGACAAGCTCTCATGGCTGTTGGGGTTTCCGTACTGGTCTGGCAGCCTAGCGCCTCTCAGGCACAGATGTTGCTGCTGGTCGGTTCCTATTACCAAGCTCTGGGTGATGGCGTTGCAGTCATTCCTGGGACCACACACTGGGGAAGCTGAAGAGGAGCCAAGCATCAGGTCCCATCAGAAAGGTTTCGTGCTTAGTTAGAAATAAGTGTGCAGGGTTAATTCCCCTCCTTTTCCAGCAGTCTGGGGTAAGCCATGAGCTGGTACCTGGGCTTGGAAGTGAAGTCTACATAGATGGTCTAGACAGGCCAGAGGTGGTCAGAACCTGAGACCACAGAAGCCAGGCCCTAGACCCGAGTTTCTTAGGCTTGTTAGAAACATACTTCTCTATCCATTCCACACCTGCCCCTCCTGGTATTCTCAGGGCTGGACCTGTGTGTTGCTACTCTCCATCTTGTATTCCCAGTGCCCAGTGGAGCCCACTTTCTCAGTATGTTTGCCAAATGAATGGAGGGGGGGCAGAGACATCTTGACATCCTGGAAGAATAGATTCTTAGACAATCAAGATACAGAGCTCGTGCTAGGAGAGATGTGAACTCTCATGGAAGCACATGGGAGGGGCTTACCCAAGAATTAGGAGTGGTCAGGGAAGCTTCCACGTCCTGCAACTGAGAAAGTACTGACTGGAGCTTGACTCGGGCACTGTGTTCAAGTCCAGGTTCTACCCTCCATGTTTTTGTGTCCCCACGCATGGCGAGCCAACAATGTAAGTCCTGCCTCTCTCTAATGTCGAAAGCACACCAAGTGCTTCTTCATGGGAGTCAGGCTCCTCTCACTGAGCCCTGACAGCTCTTTCTGGTGCCTGGATGTGGCAGGCACACAGCATCAGCCTTCTGTCTCCACAGAGCCTTACGAGCCAGGGCAGGACAAATGTAGAGATTCTGGGTGAGATGGTAAATTTGAATCGTGGAGAAGAGGAGAGGGGGCAGGAGGGAAGAAAGGGGAGAAGAGGGCAGGGGAAGAGAAGAGAAGGGGAAGAGGCATGGTCCTGGGTGTTCTTCCTGAGTGACTCCTTGGCGCACTGACCGGCTCCATGGAGAGCAGGGGTGGCTGGCCACTTGTTTTCTCAGCCGCATGTTGGTTCTTTACAAGCACAGTTACTGTGTTTTTAATGTAAAATGTAGGTGTGCCCAGCTTTGTACACAGAGGGAGACATCCGTTATCTCCCCCATAGCTGTGAGAGTGGCCACGCAGAGAAGTCAGGGGATTTCCTGAAGATTAAGGTCTATTTTCAAGGAGCAGCTTGAGAGTTCTGACTTATTATTGCTTACAGTTCAAGTTTCCCAAAGAAAACTAGTATGGTTGTTTGAAAGAAAATGGCCCCCAAAGGGAGGGATGCTTTTAGGAGGTGTGGCCTTGTTTTGGAGTAGGTGTGGACTTGTTGGAGGAAGTGAGTCACTGTGGAGGTGGGCTTTGAGGTCTCATACATGCACAAGAGACTCCCAATAGATTAGTCTACTTCCTGTTGTTTGCATACCAACATGTGACAGCTCCTTCTCCAGCACCGCGTCTGCCTGCATGTTGCCATGTTCTCCATCATGATAATACTGGACTAAACCTCTGAAACTGTAAGCCAGCCCTAATTAAATGTAAGAGTTTCTGTGGTCATGGTGTCTCTCTTCACAGCAATAGAAACCCTAACTAAGACACATAGCAAGCAAACAGATAAGTGAAAAGAAATGCAGCTCATATTGTTCTCATTCTCTTCTCTTGTTTTTTCTCTCTCCCTCCCTCCCCTCTTCCCTCTCCCTATTTGTGTGCACCTGCAGATACATGTCTCAGAGGCCAGGCGAGGACTCTGTGGTTTCTTTAAGACAGAGTCTCTCACTGAGCCTTGAGCTTTGCTGGTGGCCAGCAGACCTCAGAGCTTCTGCTTCTTCCCTCCTTTTCCACTGTGTTGGGGGTTGTGTGTGTGTGTGTGCACATGTGTGTATATATATATGTAAAAGTGTGCACACTGTTGTATGTGTGTGCATGTATTTGTATGTGTGTGCACTGTTGTGTATGTGCATATGTGCGTGTATGTGTGCGCATGTGTGTATGTTACCATGCCCTGCTTTTCACAGTTCTTCCAGGCTTGTGTGCAGGCACTCTTCCTTCTCTCTGGCCCTCCAGTTCTCTCTAAAAAGCTTAGCACACATTCTTTGTTGACTTTTGAGAAAATAGGTGCAGTTTTGAATTCTTCTGCATCTCATATGCTATCAAATCTGAGTACTGTTTTTAAAAAGTGGAATTAATCTAGTCTGAATGTACACAAAAGTTGTTAGAGCTTTAAAAATGTCTGTCAGCCTGACATCTTAAAAGAGTGCATGTTACTTCCCAAGGCTGCATGTTCTTCTTTTCACGAACCTCTACTGAAGAGAAGACTGAGCATTCTACACTCTGGGTGTTGGGTAGCCACCCATGTCCCTGATGTAGGAGTCTGAATCCGTGGCTTTTCTGCACCCTGGGTGTTTGGTAGCCACTCATGTCCCTGATGTAGGAGTCTGAGACTATGGCTTTTCTGCACTCTGGGTGTTGGGTAGCAGCCCATGTCCCTGGTGTGGGAGTCTGAGACCATGGCTTTTCTGCACTCTGGGTGTGGTAGCAGCCTATGTCCCTGTGTGGGAGTCTGAGACTGTGGCTTTTCTGCACTCTGGGTGTTGGGTAGCAGCCCATGTCCCTGTGTGGGAGTCTGAGACCGTGGCTTTTCTGCACTCTGGGTGTTGGGTAGCAGCCCATGTCCCTGTGTGGGAGTCTGAGACCGTGGCTTTGCCCTGCAGCAGCAGAGCTGTGCACAGCGATGCTCTACTCCTCATGTGGCTTGCAAGGGCTCTCCAGAAATAACAAGATAGGTGAGGAGACAATTAGGTTTTAGCATGGTGTTCTACCTGTGGTCCATCATGGACTTCCAGACAGTGGGTGCCACGTCCCTAGGAGCATCCCACAGATACTTTATTTCTGCACCTATCTTCTTGAACCAGCAGGGATAGTTTAGAAGTCGTCTAGCTAAGTGTCGTCTTCATCAACACATACAGTGATCGCTTGCCTGCTCTGCAGCGGTGGGTGTGGCTCTACAGCCCTTCGGTCACCATTGCAGGATGGTTTACAGACAGGCTGCTTCCTCAAACCAGACATGTGGGAAAGCTGCACGCCTCATCGGTGCTTAGAGATGCGTGAGACTTTCTCCAGTTTATCTGGTGGGCTATGGGGGGAGTGTGAATTAGTCAAGAGTCTCTACAGAAACAGACAGGACTGTGTGCATCACAATGCATGCTGTCGCCTCTTGGTGTCCAGGGGGATTTGTTCAGGGTCTCCCACAGACGCCATATATAATGCCACAACATAGAGCCTACACACTATCCTCCAGCATACTTTGTTACCAATACATTGTTTATACTATCTAATATTATGTAAATGATTGTTATATTGTATTTAAAGAATAATGACATTTAAATATTTACATTTTGTCAAGATGTGAGTTTTGGGAAACGTTTTTGATTTAGGTTATTGAATTAAAAATATTCAGAACCCCCTGAATATGAATGGATGCTTATGCATATACAGATACTATTAAGAAATATTTTACAGATACATAAATAGTATAATGTATACATTATAATATATAATGTTCATATATGATTTATTTTTATCTGTATAGGCGTTTTGACTGCATGTTTATCTATGCATCATGTATGTGCAGTGCCTGTGTAGGCCAGAAGAGGGAGTCAGATCCCTTGGACCTGGAGTTAGAGACAGTTGTTAGTTTCTATGTGGGTGCTGGGAACTGAACCTGGGTTCTGTGTATGAGCAAGAAGTGTTCTTAAGTGCTTAACCATCTCTCTAACCCCTTATGAACATATCTTTTCTTTTAGACTTAATTTTTATCACCTTAAAAAAATCGGTGTACATTCCTTAGCAATCCATTGCTAAATTCTGTATGTTTTAGATTTTTTTTTTTGGTGTGGATCGATTATTTATTTATTTATTTATTTATTTATTTATTT